>NC_142082.1:7184799-7384799 GCF_054644295.1 Miniopterus natalensis | reverse complement strand
GTCCCCTTCCTGGGCTCTGGCCTGGCTACTTCTGCTCTGTCCCTTGAAGATGCCTGAGTGAGGACAGCGATGGGCCAGGAGCAAGAGACCCAGGTTCTAGTCCGGGCTATGGTGGGGCCTAAACTTTGTGGCCTCAAAGCCTTTCTGGGTTCAGGTTTCTTTTCTGACAAAAGAGGGGCGAGGGCTCCAAGGAGTGAATTCGGATGCGATGGTCTCTCTCCTTTCTTTAACATGTTCTCGGGATCGCCTGGGGTCTGCTTCCCCTGAACCCTCTGACCTTGGCTCCTGTCAAAGGAATGACGAGGCGAGTATTTGACCTTGAGCCCCGCTCTGCTGCCCACCGAGCTGCAGCTCTGGTTGGCATTTCCATTTACTCCCGAAGCACGAATTGAGTTTTTACACACACTCCCCACTGTTAAGACTCTGCTATGATTTAAAAAAAGAGGAAAATGGCCTGGCTCGAGGTAGGATTTGGGGGATTAGAAACCTAGGCCAGAAATTTCTATTTAAAATCACTTCCTTCACTACCAATTTCCCTGAAGAACACGTTTAGGTCTTTTTAGGAAATATCTAACGGGCTTCCCGCTCCGCTTTCGCGGGAGCAACCTGCACTGAGAGGAAAGGAGAGCGGCCGAGGGGAGGAGCCCCTGGCATGACCGTGAGGAATGATTTATCACATCAACTGCAACCCACTTTCCAGCCAGGCCTGCGGCCGCTCAGCACACAGAGCTGAGGGCTCCGAGCCCCAGCCTTGGAAACAGCCCGACGTGCGGGCGAGAGGCCACCGCGGTGGGTCTCAGATGGAAAATCCAGGAAATTGAGCTGTGAGAGAGTGGCAAGTACATTTGCGCGCTTAATCACCCTCTCTGTCATCTCGATTCCCATCAATCTTTCTAGATCTCTTCGGTGTGAAGTCCCGGTGTTAATAAGGCCAGGGGTTGACTTCTCCATGCCAATCAGTGTCTCTTCTATCACATAAGGGAGCATGTGAGGGGCAAAAAGGGCCTCATCCATGGCCCAGGGGATTAACAATGAAGCTCACATTTGTGGTCCGACATCTGTGTTTTGAAATGTCTCCCCTATTTATTATTTATTTATTTATTTATTTATTTTCCCTCTTTTTCCCCCACTTTTTAAAAATTGGATTTATTGGGGTGACATTGGTTCATACAATTACACAGGTTTCAGGTGCACAATTCTACAACACATCATCTGTACACTGTACTGTGTGCTCTCCGCCCCAAGTCAAGTCTCCCTCCGTCACCATTTATCCCCGCTGTACCCTCTCCCACCTCCCCACCCCTCCTCTGGTCACCCCCATGCTGTGGTCTGTGTCTACGAGATTTTTTGTTTGGGCTTTTTTTTTTTCTTCTTCATCCCTTCACCTTTTCCTCCCAGCTCTGCAGCCCCCCTCCCCTCTGACAGCTGTCATGAGTCTGTTTCTCTTTCGTTTGCTAGTTTATTTTGTTCAGAAAAGTCTCCCCCATTTAATTAGCAATACATTTTCTTAATCTTTTCTCCAAAGAAGAGATTGTGTCTTTTTGAGGGTAAGTTGTTCCTACACTTTCAGGCCTCTGGAGCTATGTGGCATCAGCCCCGCAGAGTCCGCCGCCCCCAGGCCGATCCTCCGCAGTGACGGAGCAGGGGACGGGTCCCAGTCAGGCCCGCTCCCCTACTGGCGACTTTGCTGCGGGACCACCTCCTACGGCCCAAATTTCTCAGAACAGCGAAGGTCCTTCCACCCAACCCCTTCCTTCTCCACCTTCTCACAAACATCAGACCTTCACGATGAAGGCTTTCCCTGGAGCCCTGCTTCCTCCCCTTCCTCCGGATCCCCCCCAGGAACTTCCACGGGTGTGCAGTCTCCTCTCCACCCCTCTGTCGTGAAGTGAACTAACCCAAGGCCACGTCGGGTCCCCCTGGTGTGCCTTGGGTCTTGTCCTAAGTGCAGGAAACGCCTTTGGGGGATTTGAGCGGAGGAGCCTGCGACGTCACTTGCATTTTAGAAAGATCTCGCTGGCTCCGAGGGCTTGGGGGGTGCAGAGCAGCGAGGGAAGGGCAGAAGCCGGGGGACCGTGAGGAGGCCGCGGCTCAGACCCCGGCCGGGCAGTCGGAGGGACTGCAGCCTGGCTTTCAGTGTTGTCCTTCTACCATGACTGCTTTTCCTAAATTGACCCAAGACCTTCTGAAGGGCAGAGCCAATGACATCTTTCAACACCGCTCTGTGGTATTTTCCCTTTTGAGCACTCAGGCTTTTGAGAGACTGTCTTTATTGGGGTTCTGCGTTTCCTCCCTCCTCTCAACCTTACCTTCTAGTAACTTCCACTGACTTCCCGTTTGGCAGCCCCGTGGCCTTGGGGCGCGTCAGGATTTGGTCCTAGCTCTTCCTTTCCTGTTCTCTCGTCTCTCTTGGTGGTCTCATCCCCTGTGAGGTCTGGTCCCTCATGCACATTTATTGGCCAATTCCCGTTTGTCACCACCTCTGCCCCAGACAGCCACTAATCTACTTTATGTCTTTTTACCTTGGCCTTTTATGGATATTTCACATGAATGGAGTCATCTGATATGTGGTCTCTTGGATCTTGCTTCTTTCACCGAGCATAATAGTTTCGAGGCTCATTCACAGTATAGCAAGTTACTGCAGTCTGTTCCTTCGTATTGCTGAATAGCATTTCATCACATGGATATCAGCCAAGTTTTATAACAAAAAACTCTCAAAGCTCCAGGAGCACCGACATGGGATTATGCCTGTCTGTGCGCCCTGCGTAGGATTCTCGACTCATTGACGTTTCGCACATTCACTTTACTCTCACTTGAGAAATATCCGGTTTCTGCTTTGTTTTGTTTTTGCAGAACCAGGTGGAAGCAAATTGCTAACATCATGACCCTTCGCCCCTAAGTAGCTCAGCATGTATAGAATATTCTCCCGTGTCACCGCAGTTATTTTCAGATGTTCTCAATTGGCCAGAAAGTATCCTTTATGACTTTTTAAAAAATCAAAAATCGAATGGAGGTTCATGCAGAACATTTGGTGGCCACATTTCTCTGCTCTCCGTTACAAGGGATATTCGCGCCTCTTAGTTTTGTTCGGATTTTCCTGATGTTGACATTCTTGAATAGCCCAGCCAGTTGTCTCATAACCAGGCTGAATTTGGGGTTTGCCTGATTTTTCTTTCTGCTTAGATTCAAGTTAAGCCTCATTTTGGCCAGGATACTACATTTTGAAAATCCAAACTGGGACAAGGTTCCGTGCACGTTGGGAGAAGGCGACGAGTGTAGGAAGGTCTGAGGTGTCGGCCTGGCTCCGGAGGCCGCTGCTCTCCCTCCGCAGCCCCGGCCGAGGCCCAGACTGCAGCTCCCGTTGGGGTGTTTCACGGGCGTTTTAACTTGACATTCGCAGGGATACTTCGCCACTTAGCTTTGTTGTAGAGGCTGTCCTTGGGATGTGTGTATGTGTGTGTGTGTGTGTGTGTGCGCGCGCGCGCGTGTGTGTTTGGGGCAGGGGGAAGGTGGCACAGCTTGGGACAAATGTCCACTCTCTCCACTCACTGTAGCCAGAGAGGTCGGTCATGTAAGCTCCTGTGTGCGCCACGTTGGGGGAAGGGAGGAGGCCTCTCCCAAGGGGCAGGGGTAGCTGCTTCTAGAAGAACAAAGGGTAAATGAAGCGTCCACTGAAGGAACCATTGCCAATCGGGGTAAAAAAAAAATCGCTGACCCTAACCGAAAGAGAAAAGAAGAGGGGTGACACAGGGCTGGGGCCAGGGATAATTAAATACCAAATAAAGCAAATGCGAAAAAGAGAAGTGTAACTAAACAGGGGTTAGGAGCGGGCTGGATGAGGGCATGGAAACGCAACCTGAGACGGAAAGAGAGAGTCCAGGCCCCAGGCTCGCTCCTATGTTCCCAGGACACAGGCACCCCGGGGATCGCCTGGGTGCGGGGGCTGCCTGGACGGGCGTCACCGGGCCCCACTGGCCTCGCTCCCTGCCTCTGCCTGGATTCTTGCCAGGTTTAGCATCTTCACAAGCAGCTCCAAGAATCCTGGGGCGTCTTCCAACCGTGAGGTGAGAAGGCAAAAGAACAGGGGGCTCTCAGCAGAACCCTGGCGGGGTGGTGGGGTGGCGGGGAGGCGGGGGGTGAAGATTATTGTGAGCACCAGCAGAGGGCAGTGTCGGGCCAGGCTTGCCTCAGGCGCAGGGGAGGTGCTTTCTCAGCCAAGGTGAGCCCCAGGATTAGTTTCTGAATTTGAGATTCACCTTTGGCAACCTTTCCTGAGCAAAATGTGGCAATGCTTCTTTTCTTTTCCTTCGGGAGTTTTGAGAATCTGCCCCAGAACATGATGTGTAAATACAAAGTAAGAAATAGGCTGCCCAGCCCCATCTCTCCCTAGAAACCATTGATCACTGTGCACTATTTGATAACACTGTCCTTTAAAGGGGGATTTGGGTGGTGGTGTGCGTTTATCAAAAGCCTACTATGTGCCAGACACCGAACTAAAGTTTTACCTACCCCAAATTATTTACTTCTGCAAGAAACTATGACTATTCCCATTTTCCAGATGAGGAAACGGGGGCCCACTGAAGTTAAGTAACTTGTGTGAGGTCCCACTGCCGGGATTGGGTGAAACTTTAGGCTGTTGGGCTCCAAAATGCTTTCTGCCGGGCCACAAGCTTCTCATAGGTCCTCAGTTCCTGCCAGTTCTCATCCTGCCCGATGCTTCTAGTTTTAACTCAAAACGCTGCTCTATGTCAATGGTATCTACTGTTTGGACAGGGAAACTCTCAGTGCATCAGAAGGACCCTTCTCACACCCAGTCAAGTGATGAGTTGCACATTTGAGGTACTCTTTCATCCCCAAGACAAATTGTCTTTCAACACATTTTATATATGCTAAGAGCACCCAAAGGGAATTATATCCACAAATCATTAAGTGACGTACCTTGTCAATTCCAAACACTGTCTGCTTACATGCTGGCCACGGATCAGAAGAGATGAGCGGTGGCCACAGTGATGGCCCAAACTCTCTTCCTCCCATGACTTGGGGGGCTGGTCTCACTTTGCCATGGCCAGAGCTAGCCCAAGGCAGTGAGCTCGGACAGGCCAGCATCATACCTCACACGTTCTAGCAATAACACAAAACCAGCCATGCTGAAACCTGAGTTTTCTTCCATTTGCTTCATGCCAAAAAAAGGGTGGGTTTTTTGGCTTGTTCTGTTGTGTTTCTGTAGATTGGTTGGTTCACACTAGACTGAGCTGTTGATATTACTGAAGACCTCACACTCCTGAACAGCTGAATTAGATCTTTCCTTATCAACTCTTGGCCTTAACAGTTGATTCAATAATATTTTGATGTCTGGTCCATGTTGCTAGAGATACCCATTGGTCAAACCAGGTTCTACACCAATTGAAAAGCTGGGTTGGAGAACGTGGCTTGGATCCAAAACCTAACTGTGCCTTTTTTTCTTACTGAATTGAACTCCCCATCCTTACCCCCACCCCTGCCCCAGTCACAAGGGGTGGATAGGACAGCTGAAAAACTGGAGCAGCCCCCTGCTCTGGCACAAAGAGAACCCCTATCCTGGGGGCAAAAAAAGCCTCCGTCCACCTGCAGGAGACAGGATGGGAAGGGGCTGGAGCCTGTTTTTTGCCAATTAACCACCCCTAGTAGTGTGAGGCATGGGGCCAACCTAATGTTCCTGGGGGAGAGGAGGCAATCCAGTGGGTGGGGGAAGATGGACACTTTGTCGCCAGGGGGAAGGTAGGGGAGCTTCAGGACAGAGAGGTCGGCTAGATTCTCACGTATTCAGGATTACGGCCAGGAATAAGTTTCCCCTACAAATACCTTCCATGCTTAGACGTCCCTGGCAGTGCTCAGCGCAGTGGAAACATGTCTCCAAAGAGATTCCATCTCAAATGCCGCGCAATTAATTCAAGCTCTCCTCCAACTTTTCACAGAGGTGAGGGTGGATTAGACTGTTTGGGAATGTCTCTGAGCTTTGATAAAAATTTGCTTTCCCAAAACAAAAAGTGTTTAAATAAAAATTCCAAAACTTATATTTTTGACCTTATGAGGGAAGATAGTCTCTGTGTCTTTTTCTGTATTCTAGTTGTTAAATAACTGCACCAAACTGGTGCACTCCAGAAAAACAAAACAGTGCATTCTCTTTAATCCAGTGACCTCAAAACTATGAGCCTAAAGGTCTCTAATCAAAAGCCTCCCCCCTTGGAACATTTTGGTTATTTCTATCGCAGTCGCTACACCTCCCACGCTAATCAAAGCCTGTTATCTCGGTCTTGCTATACTTGTGACCTAGGCTCTAATCAGGCCTGTGTCTGGCACATCCGGCAGTGGCTGCATTTACAGGTGAACAAATAGTGAACTTCTCTTTCAACTTGATCTTGCATCTTTCATTCGAAACCACTTCAACTCAACCAAATTCTGCCTTTGAGCAAGTTAAGAGAATAAGGTGTGGTCCCCCACAGAAGTGATCCCTACGCACATGTCAGTTTGTGAGTCAGGGCTCTGAGCAACTCACTGTTAATTCTCTCGAGTCTCTTGGGTATCAAGTATTTATTTGAGAATTTACTAAATAGGGTTTAAACTTGTCTTTAGACCCTCCAAATACTCAAGGAAAAGTGCTCAGAGGAGTCTGGCCGTGGGAAAGTCTGCCCTATATAACTTGCTCAGGCTCTGGGCTCTGCATTGGGTATATAATTACTTCTTGGAGCCATGTCAATTTGAGGTGATGTATATATGATCGGTCCCTAAAATGCACTCATTAACTTGAGATCCGAAGGTTCCGGAGCTTTGGAAGACTCTTTCCACAGCTGGACTCTTGCCAGAGGGAGAGAAAGCGTAAGATTCTTGTCTGCTTTGTTAAGTGTCCCGTGTCTGGCAGCAGTCCCTCCTTTAGAGATAGTGAATTGCAAGGGACAAGAGCATGTCTGGCTTTCTGGAGACCAGGGAAACTCCATGTGGTTACTTTAGTGAGAACCTCAGAAGCAGACCTGGATTTTGAGGCCATTTCTATTAAAACAGCCAGGCCCTGGCGGGCAGATGAGAATCCAGTGGCTGGAACGTTGCTGGGGCCGGGAAGGGTGTGGCATTGGGGCAGAGGGACCTGGCTTGGATGGGGCTCCGCCCTTCCACCAGCTGCGCGGCCCAAGCCTCGTCACTCAGCCGCTTTGAGCCTGAGTTCTCCCGCCTGGAACATGATGATAATGTCACCTGTCTCTTAGAGTTACGGTCAGAACAAAAGGAGATGGGAGCTGGAAGCACTGAGTTCCAGATAATGGGAGGTGGCCAGGAACTGGTAACTCGTCCTTTACTGAGTCGATCAGCAAGCACCTGTCAAATTGGTTCAGGCCACTGGCCTCAGCTATGACCCTTCCCGAGTCTGCCTTGGCCTCCAGGCCTCCATGCATTGTTACCTAGAAGACAGACCCGCCCTGGACTGACCTGGTCAGCTGCAGTCATCCTCTCCTCGAGGGTGGAGCACACAGACTGCACCATGGTCAACACAACCAGGGCAGCAGCTCCCTTCCTGTGGGCTTGCTAAGTGCCGGGCCCTGTACGAGAGGCAGCTCGTACGCTGTGCTTCGTGCCAGGAGATCACAGTGGCAGAGAGCCGGGGCTCCGCACCCAGGCCGCCTCTGAAGCCCAGGTCCACTACCCCTCCTGGTGTGAGTGAGACTAGGTCTCAGTTACTTCACCTGTAAAGTGGGCTAGCTGATCACTTGCCTGTCATCTCCCCACTGTATCCCTCATCTCCTGGGGCGGGACAGACTGCCCACAGCCTGGTTCTGGATGCCGGTCACACATGGCTGTAACCCAGACTTCTAGCAGGTGGCCCCAGAAGCCTGCCTGTGACTTGGAACTCAGCTCCCCTGGGTTCTGCCTCTGGGTGAAAATGTGTATGTTCTAAAAGAATCATTTCCAAGCTCCTCATTAGTATTTTGTAATCTGTATTTACGTTTTGAATAAATTGATGTGTCTAAAATATAACTTTATTTTTTACTTTTCAACCAGCTGTTTTGATACCTAGTACACATAACTGCATTCATCCAATGGAAACACACATGGACCCCAGGGAAACATAATGGGTGGCTTTAGAAATTAAAGATGAGCATTAAATTAAATTAAATTAAAGAGTGATTGTACGCCAGGAATTAGGAGAGCTTTCCTATAATAAAAAAGTTCCTTATTGGCTGTGGAACCTGAGTGTTTACAAACTCTCCAGTCTTAGGGATGAGGGAGGAACAAAGAGAAAACCGTTTACCTGTGTTGGAGATTGACCAGGAACTGCCCCCCTTCTCACGGTGAGCACCGCGCCTCCTGGCACAGCCTGTGAAGCCCCACAGAGATGCCATTGGGAGGAGAGGGGAAAGTGGGCCTTCCTCCTGCACACCACGCCTGACGCTGCCGCAAAGCTCTGTCTGTTGCACCCAACCGGAGAAAATCAAGAAGAGCCGCCGATGTACAAAAATAGATACGGGCCAAGCAGGGATATGGAGACAGAGCCTGTGGGCTGCAGGAGCCAGACCCTCTGTTCTGTTCTTTCTCACCATGTTTTTACCCAGGCAATGAGTGTGAGAGAGCGAGAGACACAGGGAGGTGAGAAACCAGCTCGAGCAAGAGCAGGCTCAGGCTGTTACACACACAGATGCCAGCCTTAGTCTCCTCATGGGAAGGAAAGTCGGCTCAGCAGAAGCCACGGAGCTGCCTATGAGGGGGAGGCACACATTTTCCTGGCCTCCGTGAAGGGCAAGCTTCCCAGAACAAAGGGGTGCCCCTGGGACCAGCACAGCGCCTGTCACTAAGCCTTTGATGAATATAGTCTCCCATTATAACCCAAGGCCCAAGCCACCCAAAGCATAGAACCCACTTTCTAAATAGGGGGCCGAGATGATCTTGTTGGAAGGACTCCACTCTACATGTGGAAAACCTTTAACTCATAAAAGGAAACACTACTGGTCCCCGGATCTCCAGGCACTACCCACTCCTAGGAGGTGAGCGGGAACCTCTCTTCCGGAGCATCACCTCCAGCCTTTGGAGAAGTGTTGAGTCTCGGGAGCCGGGATGGATCACTCACCTCCATAGGCCTGAGTTCCCCTTAGAATGGATGAGCTGCTCTGGGCCAGCCCAGACCAACCAGATGCTCGTGGGAGCAGGAACCAAAGCCATCTTTGGAGTCTTGGTCTCAGAGATGCTTCCCTCAGGAGTGTCATAACAACCTTCTTCAATGAGTCAGCCGGCACCCCTGATTCGGTTGTTACTGGAAGGGGGTACTAAGAGCCTACACAATGGTGAGGAGGGAAGATCCATCATGAAAAAGCTAAGGGACCCAACCACAGGAAAGAAGATTTCCTCATCTGAAAATTTAACACATCCTACAGCTGTGTGTTAACTGCACACATAGGTCCTACCTCTCCTCGGGGAAGCCCGATGGGTGTTTTCAAAAGCCAAATATAAGAGATGGAGAATTTAGTTTAGCGACACACAATCCGGTCAGTACAGCAGCTCTACTATCCAGAGGAGACTCCTCGTGATTTTTTATCCAGAGAGCAAAGGAGGGTGAGAGAGTTTGCAGCCTTTGGGGTCAAGGGTGTTGAGGATGAATGTTGGAAAGAGGAAAAGAAATTTTATTGAATGATACTGTGGGGTTTCTGAGATATACAAGTAAAAGTTATAGGTGATTTAAAAAGTGTTTGCTTCATGCTTGTTAAATGCAGCACCTTGTGAAACTGAATCACCCAAGGCCCCTGCTTGTATTTGGGTTTCAGGCATTTCTTCTAAAATAGTCGGAGCAGTTTAAGTGAAAAGTAGATTCCTACACCCCTCCTGCGAGGCCTCTCTCCCCAGTGTCCCCAGACCTGATATCCCAGCCCTTCCAGCCCGTTCCTGTGGTTCATTTAGAGGCTCTTCTTGGGTATTGACTTTAGCGATGCTTTCCAACTGCCTTGCATTTGTGCACCTGTCCAGTGTCTGTGCACACCTGCTCCAGTGAGACCCCTCCCTGCGCCTGGGAGGGCACCAGAGAACACCCACAGAGAATGACTTGTCATGATTGTCATATTGTCACAATTACCTTGCCTTGTGAGTGTCATTAGAATGATAAAAATGATGTTTTAGATAGGGATGGAGTCTTTTTAGTAAGAACTTTTACTAATGAGAGGGGCTCTCTTAATATCATTAAACTGCCATGGCCAGTGTGGCTCAGTTGGTTGTGCGCCATCCCGTGCACTGAGAGGTTGCTGGTTCGAGCGCCAGGCAGGGAACATGCCCGGTTGCGAGCTCAATCCCCAGGAGGGGGCATGCAGGAGGCAGCCAGTCAATGATTCTATCTTATCGATGTTTCTCTCTCTCTCTCCCCTTCCCTTCCTCTCTCTCTAAAAATATCAATTAAAAATATTTTTTAAAAACATCATTAAACTTCAATGCGCTAAAAAAAGATAACATAATTGAGCCAATAAGAAGTGTGCCCCTACTTTCAATGAGTTAGAACATACTAGGAATTGTCCTTGGGCACAGAATGGGTGAACGTCCTCAAGAGTCTCAAGTTAGGGCTGGAATCTGGTCCCCTTCTCAGCCGGGCCGGAGGACACAGTCTCTTTTACCCAGAGGACCCTCTGTTGAGTATCACGTCACAAGGCACTTAGGATGGGGCCACGTTTATTCAGATGTGAGTCTCTACACCTTTCGTGAAGATATACAGTCCATGGGAGCATTCCGCAAATGCTAGTTGAAAGACTAAACTGAACCAATAAGTTCCTTAACCACTGGGGAATTTGCACGGAGTTTGTATTTTATTTTATAAACATGTCAGCCCACATATAAAAGCTTGGGTTAGGGTAAAAAACTAATTATAAAGCTTTGGGTACAAACAAAATAAAACAAAACCAAACCCCACTCTGCTTGGATCTCTGGGCTTTAACTTCGAAGCATAACTTTTGCAGGGCCTGGGTTTCTGTGATTAAGTAAAAGGTTTTTCCTTTATGCTGTGTGGGGTCTCCAAATGTTCAAAACTGCATTTTATTGTTTTTTCTTGTTTTTGTTTAAAAACCAAGAGCGTGTTTGCTGGGGACGGGGGGGGGAACAGTCAAGAAGTAACGACAGCAAACAAACAAAACAGCCACTTTGATGAAGCACAGCCAGCTCGGGGAACACGCTTCATCCCGGCGCCAGGTGACGCCCTCTAAAATCACAGCAATTTTCGAGGCACTTGCCAATGTTTGCGTTATTTTTACTTTAAAGATGTAACAGATTGCCACAGAATAAATAATTTAAGCCCAACATTCCAAAAGAGCCCCAGCGCGTGGACCGTTCACTTCTGGCTTCTCTTCTGGGACGAAGCCGTGCCCAGCAGGCCCAGCCCTCGCATCTCTGCGACACTCCACTTGGACTGTTGGATTTTTTGCTGTTTTGCAAAGTTTAACCTATTTTTCGCCCTTCTGTCCCCAGTGTCACAGGTCCTATCCCTGTTTCGAGCTGAAGCGGCAGCTCCCCTTATCCAGGAGGAAGGGGAATGAGCGCCGCAGCATCTGCTTGTGGCCCTGCAGGAGGACAGTCTGGAAGGGGTGCGAGGGCGCGAGGGCGAGAGAACCTAAGCCTCGTGCCACAGGGGTCTGCGATTTCCATACGGATTCATATTAGACCTCTAGCCAGGAACAACGGGCCACATTTTGCACACAGTGTCCTCAATTGAACTTAAAATAGCTTCAGACGTGGTAAATTAACTTCACACAAAATGATCCCATCCTCAATCAATTATTGGGCTTCTCAGGCCATTGTGTGCCTTTATGGTGCAGCTAAGAGAGAAGAAACGTGTCTGTTCAAAAACAATCAAAAGCTAATCTTTATGCTGTTTTGCATTTCCTAAATGCGGCTGAGCAGCTTTTATAAACAGAACACAGAGGTGCAATATAAAAATACCCGAACAGTAACCTGACCGCGTTGTGTTCTGTCACCGCAGGCCGACACTGTGAGGTCCACCAGATGATCGGGAACTACATGTGGGACCCCAACACCAACAAGTCATTCGACATCGGTGTCAACAGAGACAGCCTGATGCCTCTCTGGTGGAACGGATCGGAACCTCTGTGGGTCACTCTGACCAAGGCCAAAAGGAAGGTCCACATGTACTACTGGCCAGGTGAGTATGTCCAGGCCCCTCCAACCTTCCAAATCATAAAACACCGTGGAGTCTATGAAGACAAAGAATGTGGGTGACGTGTTTGAAGACCGAGCCAGGGTTTGGAAAATGGGATCTTTATTTAAGAAATATTTCTTATGAGCAGGTTTGTAAAAAATTTGTTTGAACCTCTAACAGCAGACCAGGCACCCTGCCATGTCCCGATTCCCCGGGCTCAGCAGCACCTCCCGCGTTTTCATGGGCAAAACTTTAGACACACAGGAGAGATGATCGCAGGGTGCTTATCTGCCTGACAGAAGAATCAGGCACCACATGCCTGTAGATTTTGAGCTCCTCAACTACACTAAAAAGACAGTTCAAAGCACTCACAACTTTTCACTAGTGCATTTAATGAAGTCCCCTTGTATTAATATTCAATGAGAAACTAAGTTACTTTACTTACTGCCATGAGGTAAGTAATCATGCAAACAGCCCTGGCTGCTGTGAGGCGTCTTCAGGACACTCATCTTGGCCGTTGAAAATCTTTCATTAAGGATGAGAGGATTCAGTGAAAAAAAAAAATAATCCGCTTCCCATTGTCTTCCCTTTGGTGGGATTTGTTCTTGGGGAAGTGGGCCGTTTCACTTTTCCACGCACATGGCTGTACTCACTTTCCCCCCAGTTCTTACTGGTGATTCCCGTTATGGAAGAAGGCCTCAGAGGAGGTCTAGAAGAGATGAAGGGATGAGTATGGAGAAGCCGCCGAGGGGCTCTCGCTGGCCCGGGTCGGAGGGCAGCAGCGACCCGATAGAGCTGAGAGAGCATGGGGGGTTGTGGGGACAGTGGCAGGCGGGGACGGGGGAAGGTGGAGGGAGGGATGAGCAAGCCAAGGCTGAATCGCCGGTGGCCCACACTGAGGATGTGGGCCTCCAGCAGGAGTTTGGGAGATGCTGGATGGAGGTGGTCCCGGGGAGAGCTGTTCGGGGCCCTCAGGCTAGGCCAGCTCTTGCAGGGGAGAACACACACAGATGGAGACGGTGGAGAGCCATGCCAGGGAGGGTGCCCTGGACGCTGCCACGGAGCAGAGACTGGCACTTACAAGTGAGCCTGTGAAAGGCTGGAGCAGGCTGGGTGAGTTCAAAACGGGGCAGAAGAAGCGGCAGACACAGGCTGGGTCTGCTGCGGATGCCGTTTCAGGGGGAATGCTCGAGCTTTCTCAGAAGACACTGGGATTGTGCCCATAGCAGCTACCTTCGCTGACACGATAAGAAGGTTTTGAGCCAAGGAAAGGTTTCGGAGAACTCCATTACCTTAAATAGAGACTCAGCAATCCACGAGGTTGGACTTGAGATCCAGGAGACAAGTCAGGGCATCCGCCAAGCTGGTCAGCCTCATGGAGGAGCCAGGCTCATGGTCCAGCCCAATGCGGTAAGGCCTGAAGCCAGAAGATGGTGCTGCCGCTTGAGGTCGTTCTCAGAAATCATTGTCAGCAGACACAAGGGCCCACATGCACAGACATAGGAGAGAGGACACATCGGGCACGCTGCCTCAGGGGCCACCTTAGGACAAACCCAAGGGCCATCCAGGTGAGCACGGCCGATGCCACGGTCCATCTCCCGGCCCTGGTTAGCTCAGCGCTGTGTCATGAGCTCTCTGTGAGCAGGTGCAAAGCATCACCCTCCCTCTCCTCCTGGAGAGCTGGCTCCTTACCTGCCAGAAGCAGCTCGAATTTACATATCACTGAGCATCCAAAATACCTCAAGCTAATTTGCGTGTGAAATAGCTTGTTGTTCCCCCAAAGCAGCTCCTCAAAGGGCAGGCAGGGGCCAGTCGCTCCCTCTGATTCACAAAGTTCAACAGCAAATGCGATGGGACATCTTGAGCTCAGTGTATAGTGTGAACTCTCGGGAGGAAACAAGCTAAAAAGATAGCCTCCTAGAATCTCCTCGGTGCCCTACAGGAGGGTCTGCTAAGGATCCAGCCGCGTCGAAGTCTTGATAGAAACTGGGTGAAGAGTCTCTCGTTTTCTAGACACTGTCCAGTCCTAAACTGGGCACACAAATACAGGCTGTCTGAGAGCCCACTATCTCCCAAGGCTCCCCGCCAGGCTCGGCCAGGACAGCTTGGGCACCTTCCATCCTCACTGGCTGACAGCTGAGGGGTTAAGGGTCACTGCTCTCCTCTCTCCCTTCCCCTTGGTCCCCTCCAGCCACAGCGAATAGCACAGCGAGTGTTCATCTGTCTCAGCAAGATGAAGAGAAGGACGGTGGCGTTTCTTCTAAACATGACTTGATTTTATTTTTCCTCCCAGATGCTCCTCTTCCCTGCCCACTCCCCCAGGACATTGCGCAGACCCCTCGATGAGGCCTGGAAAACCTTCATTGCTCCAGTGAGCTGTGTTATGACACTCTGAGTCTCGCCATTGAGTCAATATTTAGAAGTGCAATTTAGAAATGGCAGAAGTTCAAGTTTTCCTGTCAGGTAGATAAAGCAGCAGACTGAAAAATTGATCAGTGGTGAGGAGTCCAGAACACCGCCCCTCCGGTCTTGAGAAATAGAATATTGTAAACAGACCCTTTATTACCCCACCCAATGGTGCCATGAGCTGCGCAGGGAGAAACGTGCCTCGGGGAATGATCCCAGGCCCGAGACTGAATGTTTCTTTGGAGAGGCCAACGAAATCAGCCAGGAACTGCATGCCTAGGGCCTAGCAGTGTTTTGCAAAGAATAAGAGCTGCTGGTGTGCCCTTCACTGATCTCATTCCCCTGCCCTGCCCTTGTGGCCTGAGGTCCATGGAATTTTATTGAGGCGGAGAAGGCATAGGCTCCCACATTTACTTCATAAGGAGAGTAACCCCAAGCAGAGCAGGGTGCCTTTTCCAGGCAATCAGCTCTACCTTCCACAGTGGTAGTGGTTTTTAAGTTTATTCTTGTGGCTATCATGAGATACAGAAAAGGAACAAAAAATAGTAGCCTGTTAGGAGTCTGTGGCCCAGACTCATTGGAGTAGGTGCTTGGAGACTCTAAGTTCCATATCTTCCCTCATGTTTTCTGCAGTGTCAACTCGCCACCGCCGAGCAGTCAGGAGGACTTGGGGGCAGCCCTTCGTATGGCCCTGGGATGGTGCTGGGTACAGATCTGGGCTCTTCTACGGGCCTCTTCTTGTCTTGTGCAGATGTTCAGGAGAAAAAGACACTGTCTATGTGGGGCAAAGACACATTTCTACTTGGCTTCCCTTCCCCCACTTTCCAGAGGGGAGCTGGGTGCGGAGTTGACGGTGGGGATCTGACTCAGCTTCTATCAGGCGTTGGTTGTTGAAATCAAGGCGATTTCATCAGGATAAGTAATGAGGCACATAATTGCTATTGACCAATAATTATGGATTGTTCACAACACCTTCTCCTTTCCTGCTGTGGTGAGACCCCGACAACCTTCAGCTGGGCTGCACCTTTACAGGGATGTACTTGTATTTGTGCAGGAACGACCATAGTTACCTGTCGGGCTTGCTGTGCATGCGCAATGAGAGAAGATATGGAGAGTGTATGACCGGAGCAGATGTTCAATCCATCTCTGCTCCCAGATTCTAGAACGAGAGCTTAGCCTGAGTCCATTTTCATGAGTCACACAGGGGGAGAGATCTGACCCAGGTCACTCTTAGCCCCAAATAAAAATTCTTGAATTCACATCAAGAATTCAAATATATACATCAGCAAAGACCACAGAGTGAAATGCGAGCTCTATTTTTAACTCTCCAAGAGGATTCTGGGACAGGCATCAGGGCCAGTGAGGGACAGGATGGGGTGTTCCCAGAAAAGGGGTGGACAGCTGCAGCTGGCCACTGGGTCGCTGGGGATGGGAAGGAGAACCAAACCTGGCTTTTTCATGCCCCGGGGTTGGGAGGCAGGAACTGTGGACAGGGTGAGCCATGAACGTGACCGCACGCAGAAGTGGAGCTCAACACACTGGGCAGTGTGGCTGCTGGACTGGCCTCTGGCCATTGGCCCAGGGATGGCAGACAGGTGGCTTTGCGGGGCCACACGCACAGCACTCACTCCTGGTCCCAGCATTCCTGGGAATGACCCAGAACCACCTCAGAGGGCAGGGACCAAGGGCCCCTCAGACACATGGGGACAGGGCAGTTTGTCAGACCTGGAGATCACAGGCTGGGATTTGAGGGGATGGAGGGTGGGGGAGGAGGGGTCCCCGGGTAGGTTCTAGCGCTCTAGCAGCCAGCGTCAGGGCTTTGCTCTGCAGGAGAGGAATCAGCAGCATCTTACATCCCGAGTTGGCCCGGTCTGTTCTGGTCCAAATACCAGGAAACCATCTCCTTTGCCTTCGGAGAAGGAGGCTTTCGTTGGGAATACCATGCGGTGCAGCGGCCAGCAGGACCTCGCTGTAATCACGTGGTCACTTATAAGATTTGGATGATCTTGAAGCACGTGCCTCAGCCCCAACAGCATATGTGATGCCCTCAGAGGCATCAGTCCAGCAGGTCATTCAGTCCTCACCTGGTTCCGCTGGGAGGAGGCAGGCCCTGACCCCGGCCCTGACCCCAGCCCTGTCCCCAGCGCAGAGACTTCCCATGTAAAGCTAACTAGCAGGTGCAGAGATGAAACGCACCTCTGGCCTCATGAGGCCTTGCTGTAGTGTCACCATGACTTCCTCAGCGGGTGAGGCACCCTTTCCTTCTCGCCCTGGCTTCCTATTAGTCACTCTGGTGCCCCCGAGTCCTTTTTAGTCGAGGTTTTGGAATCTGCTTCTCATGTCCTTTGTCTCCCGGGCTTGCTCTCTGCCCCTGTACACAAGGCCAGTCTTCAGCGACGTCTGTGGTCAGGCCAGTCCGCTCTCCTCTTTCTGCATCAGAGGAAAGATGCCGCCAGAGGTCTCCCAGCCCCGTGGGCCCGGCTGACCCTGGGGATCAAAGGCCCCGCTTTCCCCCAGGACCTGTTCCCACAAGCTCCTGTGGCTCAGATGCATTTTCCTGGAAAAGGTTCCTTGTTTCTAAGTGAGTTAATTGGCTTAGCTGCTTTAATAAGCTCTCCTGAGACATGTATTCAACAGTTGTACACCTGCCTCATATCACAGAAAATGCAGCTCACAAGGGTTATTGTTACAAGATGTGTCAAAGTTGGCAAACGGAGTTGTGCTTGGAAGGCAAGCGCTGTGCTCTAGGAAGTGGGAGAAATGTGAGTTTTATGGGCTCCTCTTGGTGGTCCTGGGAGAGTGTTGCCAGGAAGCCAGGCTCATGCAGGAAGCAGTGTGCACGGTGAGAATGTCCCAAAGCCGGAGAGCAGATTACCAGCCAGCAGGGAGACTTTGGGACATTCACTCTTCCCATCTATGGCATTTGCTTTCTCAGATGTAGAATAAAGGGGTTTGATGTAAGGCTGCTGTGAAGGCATCCATGGGGCATCATTTGCGTTGTAGATGTCAGAGATTTGCATATTTATCTGGACGATGTTGTGGCCCATGGTTGCCAAGTGTTGTTATGACAAAGTAGATGTATTAAAATAATTTTCGGATGATGGAAGTTAAGTGTTTTGAAGAAATGTCTTTTTAATTAATTTATTTATTCGTTTTGTGCAAAGGTGCCTGTGCTTAGTGATGGCTCTCTGGTTGTCCTTAAGTTCCTTCTAGCTCTGTATTTTCTCCTCAGGGTATACTTATGAGGGTGTAGGAGAGGATACTCACCCAGCTTCAGGTGGAAATATCCATTGGGAAGGTGGACTCTAGACAGAGATGAGATGAGGTTCTAGAAATGAACCCTAATTAAGGGCAATTCCCTTCAAAGCTCCCTGGGAATGATGAAGAAACAGGCGGAGTAAAGCCAAACACACCCCTTGGAGTAGTTGTGAAACCAGAATCTTACTCCACGACTCCTGTTTAAGCTGTGAAACTGCCAGATCCAGGCCATTGCCTCTGTTTCTCCACAGATCCCTGTGCAGAGAGTAAGGCACCTTGGAGTGACCTGTAGTGACCTCAGCTAACCAGACTCCATGGTCCCTGAGGAGCCATGAAGTGGCCCTGAGGCAGCAGCCTTGAGGTTGAGCAATGTGCCCATGTCCACAAATTGCTCCTGTGGTAGATCCAGAAAGGGGCCCACAGACTCCCGGGCAGAGAATTATCTAGTGGGACCCACACAACCCCATCCAGACTGCTGATTTCCATCAGATAAAGACCAAGGAAAACTAAACAAAGTGCCCACACTAATTCACGCAGGAAAATTAGCCTTGTTCTCCCTAAAACCACCATTTCACTAGTCCATGGTCTATTGCATTGTGCCTGTCATTTCTTGGTGACTGTTTCCTTGTCGGTTACTCATTCTGGGTTATAAGGTTAGAGGTAAGGGGAATGCTGCTGCCTTTTGAGACTTCGCCAAGGAGAGACCATTGGGCAGAGGGAGCAGAAGGATTGCATTTGTCCCCATTTCTGTAACCTTGGGTACAAGTCTAGTGCCTTCTCAGGGGCACATGGAGGTATACAGCTTCTATTCAAAGTAACCATGTCTGTAGGACTTGCATTCAGGGCACCTTTGATCCATTGAGATGCAATCTTCTCACCCCATCCTCTGGCTATCTGATTATCTGAATAGATAGTAAATGATAATGTCCCATGTGCTCTGCTATGAAGGGTATTCCTCTCTCTGCTCTGCTTCCAGAGCAGTAGTTGAGAGGCTAAGAATCTGAACTGAGCTTTTGACAGAATTGGAGGATGGGGAAAAATGACAAAAATTTGAGCTCATTGCCCACCAAGAAGAGACCTCATAAACATCCCAGGCTTTCAGTTGGGCAATAAAGGGCAATAAGCACTCTAGGAATAAGACTGAGTTAGAATAGATAAGAGGTGAAGACTTCTTGAGGACTGAGCCTTCATAAAGACAAAGCTGGGCTTTGAATCACCTTAATCTCTGACTAAATACACTTTGGATTAAGGTGGTCTCCAGGAGTGTAGGTGTCCATCATAAGCAAAAGCATATATTCTCTAGAAGAAGATAAATAGAGAAGGTCAAATGATATCTATAATTTTACATATATGATGTGTAGCATTCAATTTCCAAAAATAACTAGAATATGGGAAAACAAGGCCCGACTGAAAAATCAAGAGGAAAGAAGCAGACAATAGGCGCAAACCCACAGATGATTGATATCAGACACGGACCTTAAGAATGCTATGACAAAAGAACTAAAGACAAAATGAAACCATAACTATAGTAAACTGGAATCTTTTAAAAAAAAAGTGAATTCTAGAACTGAAAACAGCTAGCCAGCTTAACTGTGGAGAGGCAAAAAGATGAAAAAGGTAGAAAAAATTGTAACAGACACATAGGACATAGTGAAAAGGCCACAGAAGGCAAACACACAGAGAGAATGAGACACAGGTAACATTTGAGAGGTAATAATTGAGAACTTTCCAAAACAGACAAGAGATAACAAATCCTAGATTCAAGAAGTGCCATGAAACCAAGGAAAGAACACCATGAATTTCAGAACTGCTCAACACCACAGACAATGAGAAAATCTTAAAAGCAGCCAGAGAAAATAGTTCAGAAGGGAGATAATAAGACTGATAACTGACTTTCCAACAGAAATATTGGTATCCAGAAAGACAATGGAATTATATCCTCAAAGTGATAAGAGGAACTAATGGTCAACCCAAAATTCTATATCCAGTGAAAATATCCTTCAAAAAGGAAGGCAAAATAATGACCTTTTCTAGAAACAAAATAAACTGAATTTATTGCCTGCAGGTTTAGAGTAAAGGACATACTAAAATCTTTAGACAGAAGGAAAATAGTCACAGTAAAAGCACAGGGATGGAGGAAGGAATGAAGAACAACAGAAAGAGTAAATATGTAGGTAAAAGTAAATAATAGTAATAATAATTTTCAGATTAAAAATTCATTGAGCATTAAAGTGCATGACTGCAGAAGCATAAAAGGTGGGAGAAATGTAAAATGCTGGGTTGAAGTGTTCAAATGTGTTTGCATTGTCTGCAAAGTTATATATAACTTTTTTCCCTTAGAATATGCTCCTAGAAGTGGTTTTCTAGGCAAAGCATGCATATGATAAAATTGTATGAATATTGCCTAACAATCTTATTCTCAACAGATAAGAATGACTTAGGAATCCACACCTAGGTATATACCTTATATTGGTATTCTTTAAACACAGGTGTTGATCCATCATGGACAGTGAAATCAATTTATGGGTTGCTAATCAGTATTTAAAAAATACATAAAACAGAATAGAACGGAACAAGAAAGTATTAACGTGCACGCTCAAAGTTTGGTATAATTTTTGTTTCCTCTATGAGTGTGTGTGTTTCTGTACTTGTCATGAAGCAATATGAGTGTTTTGTCAAGTTTTTGAAACATTCTCATAAAGGAACTCTTATGAATACCTCTTGACACCCAGCATTCATTTCTTATTTCTATTTCTTATTCATTGCCTTGATAAGAAGTTCTATAACAGTAATAAATCACAGTGGGGATGGCAACATTCCTGATTGGCTTCTGACCTAACTGAAAATACATTCCATACAGTTGTGAAATGCAGAATTTTCACTGTTGTTAATAACTAGTCTGTCAGGGAAGTTTTCATTTCCTCTTTACATCAAGTTACATAAAGATTTTCTCTTTTTATTTATAAGGAGTTGGACTTATTTTTTGTTAATTGTTATGATTAATTCCTAATTTTATTACCTGTGGTCAGATAATATGTATTATGGCCTATAAAATTTTACGTTTTGGAAGTTGAGATTTTCTTTGTGGGCCAATATGATCGGATTTTCCAACTCTTATGTTTGACAATAATGTACATTCTATAAGATAAAATGTTCAATATCTACTAAATCCAGCTTATTGACACTAACATTCAAATCCTCCATATGTTTATGTAGCTATATATTATACTTTATATAGATACATCTTTTATATCTGTTATTCTTTAAATCTTTCTAACAAAATAGTTTATGTAACGTTGGCAGCAGCCCCATACATCTCGTGTACTAAGTCTCTTGATTGCATTAGTTTTTCTTGTGCTTGATTTAATCTTGTGTTTTTTTATTTATCATGGCCCCTAAGTATACAAAATCCTAATGTTGTTGGTAAGAGGCCATGCTGAGTAACTGACCTGTAAACGAAGTAAAAATGATGAAGGACACGAAGGTGGAAAAGCAGTGACGGTTATTGCTCCTCAGTGAGGCAAGGTCCTTCCACCACAGCTATGATCTTGAAGAGCAAGAACAAAGTGACAGGAGCGGTTAACGAGTCTGCTTCGTGGGGGGCAAGAGACTCACACAATCGGAAAAGGGCCCTTAGGGGACATGGAGAAACTTCTTACGACCTGGATTGAAGACCAGCAGTAGGAGCACTTTCCTCTCAGCACCATGACAATCATGGCCAAAGCAAAGCGATCGCCGTGTTGAAAGAAAAGGCTCACCCCAACTACAGTGTTGAATTTCTGCTAGCTCTGGGTGGCTTAAATGATTCAAGAATCATTATTAATTACATAACGTGAAAGTGAGTTGTGAGTCTGCGAGGACTGGTGTGAAGGCAACTGAAGAATTTTTGGAAACTCTAGATAAGCTGACTGCGGAGGAAAATCACTTGCCAAAGCAAATATTCAAATTGACAAAACTTTCCTAATCTGGAAATGGATGCCTGAAAGGACTTTCATCCGTAAGGAGGCCAAGTTAATATCAGGTTTCAGGGCCTTTAAGGACAGGCTAACAGTCTTGCTTGGGGGCAGTGTTGCAGGATACAAATTGAAACTCTGTGATCTGGCACAAGGGGAACCCTCGGGCCTGCAAGCAGATCAATACGCACACACTGCCAATGTCTTACAGGAGCAGTAAGAAGTCAGCTCCTCTTCCAAGATGCCCTCCTGATTTGTTATGCCAGTGAAATGGAAAGAAGTACTGTTTGGAGAATAACCTACCTTTCAAGGTTTTACTTATCGTTGGTAAAGCTCCTGGACATCCACCTCTTCTGGTGATCTTCCCAATACCAAGGTGGATTTTCTCCCTCCAAACACCACCTTTTTGAACCAACCAACGGATCAAGGAGTTATAGCAGCTTTTAAAGCCTATTATCCGAGGGAAACTTTTGCGCAGGCTACCATGCAACTGGGGAAGACACGGAGAGACACTGATGCAGTTCTGGAAGGATTATGACATCTGTGACTGCATTGAGAACTTTGCTTGGACTTGGGGTGATGTCACCAAGGAGTGTATGAGTGACATCTGGAGGAAGACACTCAGGAGGTTTGTCTATGGCTTCACAGGATTTGCCGAGGATGCAGAGATTGCAAAAATCAACAGGTCCGTGGGTGAGAGAGCAAACAACTGTAATCTGGGTGTAGGTGAGGCCCACGCTGAGGAGCTCCTTGCGGTGGTTCCTGAAAAACTGACTACTGAGGAGTTGTTGGAACCAGGACAGGAACACAGAGCTGAAGGAGAGACGTGAGAAAAAGAAACGGCGGAAGAAAAAGAAAAACTTCAAAACAATGCACAGTGAAGGGTTTGGCAAAAACTTTTACAGACCTCAACAAACTCCTTAAAAAGTTTGAAAACATGGACCCCCAACACTTATCGTGTGATATTAATGTACAAACACACAAAAAAGTGTGCAGTTTCTTTTATCTGTAAAACCATGGTCAAGATTCCATTCCCTGCTAACTCACATAACTATATGTCAGACGTGCCAGAAGCAGACACCTGGCCACACTGTGTGGGGCTGTTAACCTTTGGAAGGACAGGTGGTGTCTTGTTTGCATTCGGGTTGCTGACACCAAGCACAGAGTGGATACAAAGTGGGGCCCCCTCAAACCTGGCTGAGTACATACCTTTGAGGGAACAATATACATTCACAAGTTAATCTTCAACTGATAAAACACAGGTGTCTTAAGTGCTATAACTGGCCAAGATCCCACTGGCATTTCTCCCAATGATGAGTATTTTCCAAGAACCCACGGGCAGGATTTACCCTTGAGGCCTCTAGCCTGTTCACCCGACTTAACAAACCAGGTCTTGGAAAGGCAGCTTCCTGCCTCCTAGGTCTCTCTTCATTGTCTGAGATGGGTTGCTCTCCCTGAGCCCAAGATATCAGGCAGAGAGAGGTGGCGTCTCCCCGGAGCACTCAGAGCTTGCCATGGTATGCTGGGTTAAGGAATGCTTCTCGGAGGCAGCCCTACCTTCTAATAAATCAGCTGTAACCAACCGTAGGCCAGATGGTTGCCAGCTGTAACCAGATGTACCCAGGAGTGGGGTTAATGTGATTCTTGACAGAGACACTCCTTTCTCTCCACATTCCCAACTTGTCCCACTTTTACTCACTTCCACCTTGGAAATCATTTTCCCTGGGCTACAAGAAAGCTCACCATCTGGTCTCCTGACACCCCTTGTCTAGAACTGTATTGTGTTGACAGTTCTCCACACACACCTTATTGTTTCTAACTTTGAACTTTTGCTTCTGCTGCTCTCTTTGCTTGGGATGTCCCTTTATTTCCCACCTTCACCGCCGCCCCATCCCCCAACACATTGGCTAGATGCAGTCTGTAAGACTGAGCCCAACATGGGCACTCAAGGAAGGCTTCCGGGAGGAAGTGCTTCTCCTCCAAGCCCCCACGCCACCCAGTAAGTGTGCACCTCACTTAGACTTCACATAGTAGGTGCACTGTTTTCCTGTACATCTCCTCCCATTGGACTCTTCTCTGGGATGCTCCAGATTGCAGTCCCTGACTGATAAAATTTGTTTCTACCATGTCTGAACATAGCAACTAGTTCATAGTAGGTGCCCAATAAATGTACCCAACTAACTCGAACTGCAACTAGCTCATCCACCTCCTGCCTTATGTTCTGATAAGCTTGGGTGTCCCTCAGGGTAACTGCTTCTACTTCCCAGGGGATTGGGGCAGAGAAGCCGAGGCCATAGCCACTCCTAACATCTCAATGCCTTTTAGTCTTTTACTTCATTTTTGGAGAGGCGAGGTTATGGCTCAGAGTCCTTGCTTTCCCTCGGTGATCCTTAGGCTTGCTAATCTATTGCAGTACCTCTAAGTACAGTTAGACTAATAGGATACTTATTTTATTATTCCTGGATTAATCAGATACTACCTAATACTTGATTCTAGAATAGGCAAAGGTACACTAGAAGAATCAGTAGTTATGAAAAAAATCTATAGAAAAAACGTTTTAATTGAGACATTTCTGCATCTTAATTAATTTTTTGTTTTAAATTTGGGAATTGGGGAAGATGATTATTAACCAATTTTTGCTAGTCCCTGTCAGGAGACACTGGGGTTGCATAGGAATGATATTTGAGAACTTCTGCTCCAGTTAAACAAAATTACAGTTAAATATGCCACTTATCAGCGATAAGTTCTTTTATTTCATGAAAATGGACATTTTAATTTGACTAACAGTGCTTACTTCCTGAAACAGGTTCATCACCCTACCTCAATCTTTGAAGAAAGTAACCATTTACCATCTTTTTCTTTCTTAGGCTGTGAGGTTGAGATTCTCGGTGTCAGACCCACTTACTGCCTAGAATATAAAAGTGTCCCGACAGACATCAACTTTGCCAACGCAGTCAGTGATGCTCTCGACTCCTTCAAGTAAGTGTCCTAGATCCTTAGCCACACCACTGTTCTTCCTTAGTTCCAGAACCAATAATGAATGCTAACCTGAATTAAGAAGGCCTGGTATGGGTGGAATAATGTCTCAGAGAGGTGGTGGTTTAGTGAATGCTTGTATCTCAGAAGATAGCAACAAGCATTTGGCAAAAAGGGAGGACCTGCGGTGAAGCAAGTTTGGGACATGGCTAACTCTGCCCTCTTCTTGGAAATGTACAAAGCAGTTAGCATATCAGAACAGAGAACTTTAGTTTTTTTCTCCCACATGAATCCATAGCACAGAGTTTGGAAAATGCAGAAATGAGTAATGCTGTCCTGAATAGCACACGGGAGTCTATCAGGGAAGGTGACCAATGATACAGGTCAGGACAGAGCCTCAAGTCAGCTTCCTGCCTCCGAGGTCTCTCTTAATCATCTTAGATAGGCTTGCTCAGAAATCACTGGAAGTGATGTCAGGATGCTAACCAGGTGGGGGGGGTCTATATGAAAAATCAGCAACCAAGCGGCTGAGGATGTTTCCAGGGCTGGACATGAGGTCAGCATGTCTACTGAATGGGTCTCCTGAGTGGGGTGAAGGCAGAAGACACATAGTAATCAGAGTGTGGAGACCATGGAAGGACCTTCATCTTCCCAAGAGAAAGAGCTCGGCTTCAAGCAGGGCAGATCCTGAGAACCATCACACCATAGGCATGGGGTTCAGATCGCTAGCTAGCCCTGGCCACGCGAATGGATCCGTAACTAAGATAGAGTTGACCGAGTATGAATCCCATTTGTGCCACCACCTCCCCAGCCATTGTGGGGAGCAGCAGTCACCCCCCCCCCCAGAGCTGTGAAAGGAGAAAACAATAGCCTTGGCTTTGCTGCTTCTTAGAATGCTTCCACTTCCATGAAAACCTATCAAGAGGGGCCTCCGGGCACATGAAGGTTCAGGCTCTGATCAACAGGTTGGAGAGAAAATAGGTTTAAAATACTCAAAAATTGAGAAGTGTGGAGAGCAGTTAGCATGACTGACTCCATCTTGAATTTGAGAGTTAGCATGACTAACTCTCCTCTCCACAAGAAGGAACAAATTAAAAGTTTAGAGTAATGGGGGATGGGGGTGGAGGGAAGGGACAGGGTCTGGAGGAAGTAACCTTCAAGTAAATATTCTCCTCCAAATGGTTTGTAACTCGGGTGTGTTATGCGGCACTGCCTCCCGCTTCCTCCGCTGTCTTTTTCTTGCCCACAAGCGCTGGAAAACCACACCCACGATGACCAGGAACTGGTGCTGCAGCCTAGTTTGTGCAAACACAGCAGAAGGTGCAGCAGGAGTAGCGGGCGAGCGGAGCTGGAGCTCTCAGATGGGCCTATGCCCGCACGAGGCCTTTCCCGACATATGCAAATGCCAGCCATCCTTACAGCTGTCGCCTGGCCAAATACGAGATTAGGAACGGAGTTGTCACACAAACACCTCCAAATAACGCAACACCAGTTGGCAGTGTGATCTTTTTCGCATCCATCTTGTCCTGACAGCTGAATGGGCTCCCGCTAGACACCACCCAGAGACTCACAAGTGTCCCTCCCCTGCTTGGCACACAGGGCAAAGCCACTCAGAGTCACGTCTGCATAGAAAAGAGAAGTGGGGGGTGTTTTATTTCCTTTGCCTCCCTTTTACTGTGTGTCAAGCACTTTACAAACACCAGCTCATTAAACACCCAGTGTAGCCTTTTGAGGAGGTTTTTCAGGCGGGAAATGGAAGCTTAGGGGTATTTGAAGAACTCCAGGTGAGTAAGAAGAGAAGCCAGAATTTGAACCCAGACGAGCCTAGTTCTCATGCCCTGTCAAAGTATAATTTTTATAATTAAAACTTTGTCCTGTGCTCACTACAGAAGTATAGGAGCATTAGGCAACATTTCAAATTAATTTACTTCTGAGGGAATCAGGAGATGACAAGCTGGTTAAAGGGAATGTGAGAAAGACAGGCACAGAAAAAGGCTGGTAGAGAATGATGGGGTACAATTATCCTAAGATGCAGAAGTGCTTCAGGACTCAGAGGGTAATCAATCCGTAATCTGTGGAGCGGCTGTCTCGATCAGACAGAAGTAATTTCATCTTGTTAGCTTCCTGCAGGTTAACAGCTGAGCTAATGGAGTCTGGGCTCTAATCGGTAGTCAAGCCTGGTGACCCGCAAGCAAGCTTATTGGATGCTGCTCTTGTACCACCCTGAAAAGACAGGCGATTATTTTTTTGGCCTTATTTCTAAGTTTTGGATTGTTTTTGTTAACATCAGTAATTTCCACCATTCCTTTAAATTGCCTCCACGTCTTTCTCCGCAATTCTCTCTTTCTATCCTGCTTCAGTAAGGAAAATGGATGTGACACTATGAACTTTTTACATTGAAAAGAAACCTGAACAGAATCCTGAGGTGATGGGAGACCTGAGTGTCCCTGAAACCCCAGGACCAGGGGCCCCTTGCAGCTCTCAGGTAACTGGGCTGAAGGCCACATGTCCTTCTGGCTTGGTTCCTGGACCTGAAAGCCATAAATAGCCAATAACAGACCTGCAGACATTTCCACCCATCGCTCCTCACCCAACCACCCCGTTACAAATGAGCTGACCTGTGATGGAGACCAGGCCCATGTGGGAAACAGCTGGCGACCAAGAATTTGTCAGCTAAACTCCAAACAGGCGAGAGCTCTCAGCCCTTGAAGACGCAGGTCCCTAATGAATCAGAGAGACTCCAACATCGAGGCCTTTCACAAAAGGCACGTGTGCAAATCCCCGACTCGCAAGCATCCCAAATCCAGTGTTGCCGGCATCTGGACTTGACAGCTTCCTGACACAGAGCCATCAGGTACATCTGGGAGAATTTCTGGCTTTCTGATCACATGGAGGTTTGTGAACATGCTAAACAGCCTAAAAGAAGCCAGCCCAGCGGCTGCTGTGGTAGAGCGAGGTGTCTAAGACGAAATGACCCGACAGCGTCTCACTGAACTTGACGGCGACAGTAACCTGGTCTGTGGAATGTTCCCCAAGTACAAGCCCCACCCTGGAAGTGTGCACACCTGAACACAGGGAACACTGTGCGCATCGCACATCTGGGATGCTACACAGACGTGCTGAGGCTTATATAAGGGAATAACTTTTCTGGAAGGTTCCATATGTTCAAACTCAGCGGTGGAGGAAGCGCCATCACCCATCAGTGTAATGGCCTTGGGCCTCAAAAATAAATTTAGGAATATGAAATGCCACTACCCAAGAACATTCACCCTCTGCCTACACACTTGGAGATCATGTGGCGACTTTTGTTCTCTGCTGTCTTAGATGCTGATGTCATTCACACATTAGCGAGTATGAACAACGATAATGTCATTTGTGAGAAACACCTAAATAACAACCTAACCCAATCCCCATTGTGTAGGACAGTGGTCTCGGCATTTGTAAAGAAGGGACAATTTGTTTTGTTCTAAAAAGAGAAACGTGGCCCTGGCCGGGTAGCTCAGTTGGTTAGAGGGTTGTCCCGATGTGCTAGGGTTGCGGGTTCAATCTCTGGTTGGGGCACATACAAGAATCAAAGAGTGGAAGAACAAGTCAATGTGTTTCTCTCCCTCTCTCCTCTCTCTCTAAAGTCTATAAAAAATTTAAAAATAAATAAATAGAGAAAAGAACATTTGACTAGCAATTTCTCTGGCCTTGAAAGCAATGTGTCCTCAGGACAGCGCAGCACAGCTCAGGGCAGGCAGAAGATCACAGCATCATTAAAGGGTGGGCTCCTGGCAAGCACAACCACAAGGAAGAAAGATACTGTTAGTGAACTAAAGGGGTCCATTTACCTGCTTGCATCAAAGCCCAATCAAACGTGAGCAGGAGTTTGCAGCCATAAAATTAAGGGTTTATTAGCTGAGAGAATGGTGCTAAGCCCGGAGCACAGGTGAACTAGTGCTCAAAGACCTGGCTCCCCGATGGCTTCCAGGGGGTGGGTGTAGGGGAAAAATCATTAATCAGGGTCGCTGAAGGAGTTGGGGTTGTGAGCTCTACTGATTGGCTGGGGCCAGGGCAGGGAGAAGTTGATCGCTGTATCAGGTCCTGGTGTGAAGGCCTTTTTCTTGCCTCCCTGACTCCATGAGCCTCCTATTCCAATTGACATCACCAGTTCCTGGTCATTCCCAGCCCAGCATTGAGGGATAAATAGCTTCAATTTCACCCCAGTACTCTGGCCAAGATGGGGTGTTTTTCCAGAACCAGGGGCTTCCTGGGACCCACAGAAGCGTGGTCACTGCTGGAATTCACTCTATATCCACATTGGAGCTGATCCTTCATCTGTCCCCATAGAACAAGGGTCCTGGGGATGCCTACTGATGTCAGTCCCTGAACACTAACCTGCTTGCCTCCCAGAAGTTCGCCAAGGTGAAGCTTGTTCTTGCCAGTCAGTGAAACCCACAGTCTGGTGTTTATTTAGAGGCTTCCCCAAAGTCCAGCAACAATGAAAGGGTCATTATTTAAATGACTGCTTCTAGTTTTTCTGATCTCCCGAAGACAGCAGGTGGTGAGTGTGGAGCTATCAGAGAGTCCCCTGCCTGCTACCACATCTTCTAAGCCTTGGGACATGATGAGCAATGCCACATGAGCCCAGAGATGAGGTGACCCTCGAACGTGCTGACTGTTGTCACCAAGGTGCTCAGGACTGCCACCTCTTAGTGCTATATTCCTTCCCCTCCCTTGCAGATCCCCCTGTTCATGTTTTTACATATATTCTGTATCTTTTTACTTAATTTTTATATTCAATATTATTCTGTATTAGTTTCAGGTGTACAGCATCATGGTTAAGCAATCATGTACTTTACAGAGTGGTTCCCCAATATTTCAAGTACCCACACGGCCCTGAATCACCTTGTTCATTTTAAGGCATCAGCTTTGCCTGGCCCACAGGGCAGGGTTTGGGCTGCCGATGCCTTGCCGGGGTCTGACTGCTGGGGAGAGTGGAGAGAGCTGGCCGGCCTCTCTCAGGCGTGACTCTCTCCCCTGCTCCCCCCAGAAGCGGCCGGGCGGACCTGGCGGCCATATACTACGAGCGCATCGACGTGGAAGGCCACCACTACGGCCCCTCGTCGCCTCAGAGGAAAGACGCCCTGAAGGCTGTGGACACCGTCTTCAAGTACATGACCCAGTGGATTCAGGTGACCGAGAACAAGGACAACTGGGCTAATCTTCCCTCTTGTCACTCTCTTTCTGTCCCTTTGACTGACACGCCCCTCTGCATCTTCTCTCCCACTATTGACAGCTGACGAGGCCAGCACAAGGCCATGATGGGTCTCTTTCCTTCACACAGGCCTCTTCGGGTACCAAGAGACCCCTTGTTTTACAGCCAGACCAGTAGGCAGGAAATTACTCAGACCAGCATCTGAAATTACTCAGATCTGTTGGTACAGAAACGGCCTGGTTCTGTACCAAACCTAGTAACTTTGGAAGCCAGCTTGGCATGGGCATGGGAGCCAGGCTGGGCTCAGTCCCTCATCCTGCCACATCCTGGCTGAGTGACTTTAAGCAAGGTGTTATTTTTAAAAACTTTCCTGGGCTCGCATGGCCAGGCGTGGCTCAGCATTGACCTAGGATCCAGGAGATCAGGGTTCGATTCCTGGTCAGGGCACATGCCTGGGTTTTGGGCTCCATCCCCAGTCTGGGGTGTGCAGGAGGCAGCCGATCAATGACTTTCATCATTGATGTTTCTACCTCTCTCTCTCTCTGAAATCAATAAAGATATATTTTTAAAGTAATTAAATAAAAATTAAATAAAACTTTCCTGGGCTTTATTTTTCACATCTGTGAAATGGATGAGAGACAGTTTTCATTTTACCACGTCAGTTTGTTGAGAGAGCCCGAGGTGACAACAGTGAGGGCGAAAGGCCCGTGTGTGTTGTCTTGAGCACTGTTGGCATGGGGACCGGGCTGCCCCGCTCCCCTCCCCAGAGTGCTTCTGCTGAGACTGAACTGTCATCAGGAGGAGTAGATGATTAAATTCAGAATTTGTTAAGTGTCCTTTCTCCTATGACATATAGTTTAAAACACCTCTTTCCAAGACTTCTTTCAAGAGTGTTTCCCTCTCCCTCCTTCCCTCCCCCCCCACCCCAGAGCTGCGCTGACCGCCTTTGTCCACCCCCAGGAGCGGGAGCTGCAGGACAAACTCAACGTCATCATCTTCTCCGATCACGGGATGACCGACATCTTCTGGATGGACAAAGTGATAGAGCTGAATAAGCACATCAGCCTGCGTGACCTGCAGCAAGTGAAGGACCGAGGGCCGGTTGTGAGCCTCTGGCCAGCCCCTGGCAAACACTCCGAGGCAAGAGGCACCGGGGTGGGGGAGGAGGAGTGGGGGGAGGAGCAGAGCATGTCCTCAGTTGCCACCACTTTGTCCTGTAGCCGCTGGTGGCCTCCGTCAAGGTTCCATCCTCCGAGGTCTCTGTTTTCTCTTCTCTACAATGGGCATGCTGGTCAGTCTACCGCACTGAATTTTAGTGGAAACTGAGGGAGATAAAGGGTGTGCAGTGCTTCACATGTGAAGTGCTTAGCCCTTAGTGGGGCTGTTTTATTATCGTCCCAAGGGCAGCCCATCTCAGGCAATCTGGGAGGCAGACGCGGCTCCTTCTCTGGAATCAGCCGCCATCTGATCTGTGTTCACCAGGGAACTGGAGAAAAGACGGTGACGAATGAACGGCTGAGGCCGTGTGAGCTGCGGGTCAGCTCCTGAGCTCAGGACCCGCGCTGCTGGGGTTCCGCCCCCAGCTCTGTCATGACAGCCGCTTCCCAACCGGGCCCCGCCGACGCTTCTCCGTCCGCGTCACCGCAGCTCCCGTCCCGGGCTGCCATAAAGCAGACAAGCACGCTGCGCAGCTGCAAGGACGATGTATGTGTCACTTACTATAATTATCACCACCAAAGGCGGATGGTCCCAAGAAGGTGTGGTTGAGCTCCCACAATGTGCAGATGTGGGATCAGGCTCGCCCCCGTCACTGCCCTCCGGGGACTCAGCACCCCGAGATAGCTAGGCCTCTCCTTACCCTTCTCTCCAAACACTAATTATATCTGGCAGAACTTGGTGAGCCACCCTGAGGAAATGAGGAGGAACAAGTGGCACCTTTGGGCAACTGCTTGGCCCCATGTGGCCTAGCCGCCTCTCAGTATCAGCTTTGGGGCTTCTGTTCACTCCCAGAGGAAATTGCTTTGGACCAGGACAAGTGTTTTCCTTGGGGTGGGGGCAGACCGTTGCCTGTGGAGGTACGAAGCAAGGGGGTGCCAGGAACAGGACTTGGGTGGGCCTAGGACCTCCACCCATCCTCACAGCAGTGAAACAGGGATGCCGATTGGTGATGGAAGGTTGTTGGTACTGATGGAGCACCAGGGTGGACTGCAGTCTTTTTAGCCCCGGAGACTCTTTTCCCCACCCTGCCTGCTCCCATGTAAGAGTCCAAGAGCTGTCTGTTTGGGGTTCAGGGACACAGTTGCCACCAATTCCAGTCTCCCCCAGCTTTGTCCCATTCCCCGGTGGACATCCCTTTCTTTTCAGGAATGGAGATGCTAATTGTGTTTGCACAGCACCCCCATGAACTCCCGAACTATGAGATGGGAAGGATATCCTACACACTGGCAGGCCCCCTGTAAGTGCTTCTTGTGAAGTTCTGTTTTCTGGGCAAGGAAGTCAGTCCGCATCTCCAAGCTGGCACTTAGGAGGGCACAGTTTCCAGAAGGCTGGAGCATCACCAGCTTGCAAGCCAGGGAGCGAGCGCTTCTTCCAACGTGTGTTTAAGTCAGGCAGTCGCAAGCCGCCTGAAGCAGTTGGTAGATTATTCCAAAGTGGGGGCTATGTTTGGGTGACAGTTTTGTCATGTGACGGACACAACAGTTTGTGAAATCTGTGATGTGTTGTCAGAGTTTTCACTTCTCCAAAAGCTTCCTGCAAATGCATCCTACTTCCCTTAAAAAGTGTGGATTTTCTTAAGTCGGAAATCATAACTCATGGGCCATCCAAAACCCTCTACGAAACAGCCTGAGGACTAATTAGTTTCAGAGTTGAGTGGAGAAGCTCAAATTTATATTCAGCAATACCCAGGAAGAATTGCTGACTAAAGGCCAGCAAGTCAACCTCAGCCAGTGGACTTTAATATTAACAGACATTTAAGCTGCTGCTAAATATTGGAAACGTGTACAGAGTTTACATAGTCATCGTGAAACAAGCAGTGTAATTAGTGGCAAACAACTGGTACTTTTAAGATTTGAGTGTAGGTAGGACACGCTCTAAGTCAAGTCAAAGAACAAATCCTATTTCTTTGATCTTGATGGTATCCAATTTCTCATTTTCTCTTTAATTTTATTTTAGCATTTTTGACATAAGTTTTTATAATTTGTTCATTTATCATTTAGTAGATACCAAAAAATCATTATAAAATATGTGTAAGGTCCAAAGGAAAATGTTTCGATGTCATCTTATATTCAATCAACATTTAAGAAATGGAACATTACCATTACCTGTGGTAATGCCTATGTGCCCTTCTCAGACCCCATAGCCTTTGCAGCCCCCTTAGAGAAAACCAGTGTCCTAAATTTCAAGCTATCATTTCCCTAATTCTCTTCATAGTTTTATCATATATGGTCATTAGTTTTTGTAGTAATTTGAGCTTTATATAATAGGAAAACTCTTGTCTGTATTTTTCTGCAACTTGCTCTTTTTTGGTCTCAAACTGAAATCCCCAAGATTCTTTCAGGTGTTCTGTGTAGCTCTAATGCATTCCTCTTCGTTGCTGTATAGTATTCCACTGCCAAGACACACCATGATTCATTCATCCCTCCCACTGTTGCTGGGTTTGGGGCTGTCCAGCTTGCAGTATATATCCCTCTGCATGTCTGCAGGTGTGCACATGGATTAACTAGGGGTTATCTTGGGTCATGGGGCATGTGGATCTTCAGCCTTACTAGATAAAGCCACCTTGATTGCTGAGACATACAAACGTTTCTCATTTCTACATAGTCAAATCTATCAGTTGTTTTGGTAATTTCTTTCTTTAGTCTTATAAAGTCCTCCCTCTCCTTCAGGTCCAGTGACTATTCACATACATTTGAAAAAGAGAATGCAACACCCATCACTCCTGGTTTTCTTTGCAGATATATAACAAATTGAGAACAGTGGAGCACATGACTGTCTACGAGAAAGAAGCCATACCAAGCAGGTTCTACTACAAGAAGGGGAAATTCGTCTCTCCTTTGACCTTAGTGGCTGATGAAGGATGGTTCATAACTGAGGTAATTATAAAATATATGACAGCTTATTCATTAGACAAATTCTATCAAACAACCAAAGATACAGAATTACTCAGCTTTTACACTGAAAAGATTTTGTTTGCACTTAAGTGAAAGGGGCTGGGGCAGATTGGCTGTCACAGTGTCTAAGGTTGACCAAGATCCCTCAGGAAGCAGGTTCAGCGATGCTAAATCTTCGGCATATGGGATAGTCAGGAGAAACCCAGCAAAATGTAGATGGAGAAACAGGTGGGTAGCTCCCGCCAGGCTCGAGTACACTCTCCCCCACTGTAAAATCCATGTACCACCTAAAAATCAATGACCAAATTCAGCAAATATCTGGTGAGTGCCTACTACACGTAACCCAGCAAAGTTCTAATTCCAGTTAGAGTAAGGAGCCCCTGGGAGCTCCTGCCCTCATGGAGCTTGCAGCCTAGGGAAGGAGCCAAATATTAAATAAACAGGCCTGCCACACAAACAGAAGTGTGCAGTTACAAATGAGTATTATGAAAGAGGCTGACTGGGAGGAGAGGGCTCCCATGTTAAATGATGGGCGGAAGGTCCCTCTGAGAGGGTGACCTTGAGTTGGAAACCTGAAGGATGAGTGGTCATCAGTTAGACAGACAGGGGTAGGTTGGAGGGGGTGCTGCTTTCCAGGCCAAGGAGTGGGAAGCTTGAAGAATCTGAGGCAGGAAAGAAAGAGCTTCGAGAACGAGAGGAACTGACGGAATGGACCATGCAGCCAATTGTGAGGAGAGGAAAGTGGCATGGACAAGCCTGTCTAGTGAGCAGGGGCACGATCCCCCCCCTGCTGGGGGAAAGACGGTGTTTTATCTTCAGTGCGTGGAGAGCCTTAGAGAACTTTAAGGGGGGAGCATCATGATCCATAACCTTCAGGATGATATAACTCAGAATTCGTGAGAAAGACAGAGCTGAGGAACTGAAGTGGTTCCTCCAAACGTCTTATATTTCTTACTCACCCACTAAATTCAGAGATTATCAGTGTTATTCCTTACACCCTTAATTAGTAATAATGAATACTGTAAAACTCATCTTCATTTAGCATGGCTCATTAGAAACTTTAGAATGAGCCTCCCCCCCAAAGTTTTCATGACATGTGTATCAAGTTATTTTACATTTTGTGGATAATGAATCTATCAAGAAATTTTTCCCCCCAAAAAAACTTGGTCAACAATAACAATAGCAACTAGCTCATGGCCAAGGCTCCATACATGTTCTAGACTCTTTCTTCCTGGGGTAGAAGTTCCTGGAGGTCAGGTCTGTAGCATCTTGACCTTTATTTTCCTCCATGGAGACTAGGACATGGCCAAGGCTCCGTACATATTCGTGGACTACGAATGAAACGACTTAAATATGGATACAACTGATTCTTGGTTTGACAAATTGTTCACTTGGTAGGTTTGTGAATCAGTAATCAGATAAACAGAGAGGAAAGCTAAGTCAGGCCTTTAACTTGAGATAATTATTAGTAGCCCTAGAAGAGATTTCAACGGGGAGAAGGCACTGAAACCACTAATGGAAATTCTCCTGGCTTCCACTAGCCCACAGCTGGAGCCCAAGGGTAGGATGCGTCCGCTCTCTCTAGACCCTTTCAGCTGCCAGGGCTAATTCCTGTGGCCTCTTCTGGACAGCGTCCACCTCATGCCACCGGGCTCAGAAAGGTGGCCAGATGTGGCCAGACCTGGCGAAAGATCCTCAAACGTGGTATCTCATTGTTGGAATGCAGTGAACTGAGGGAGGCGATATGTGTCTCCGGAGGAAAGATTGGCTTTGAAAACTGGCAAAGGATATGAAGTGCCAGCTTCGATTCTAAGGCCTGAGGATGAATGGCAGTTAGGCCTGGGCCCAGGGTATTTGGGCAAATCAAGACAAGCTGGGCAGCCCGGCTCCTTAGTGTTAGTGGCGGCCGGAGTGGCGTTGTCCGGGCCTGGCTAGCAGAGCTCAGGAAGCTGGGTGTTGAGAGCTGGGAGCTGCTGCTTCCTGGCGGTGATTAGGGTCGTCTGCACACGCCATCTGAGAACACAAGCATTCCCTCCTCACCCGGGCACACTCCAATAAACACGATCCTGGAAAAAAGAAAAGAAAAGCCCATTCACTCGGTGCCGTCCCCCAACACGCCTCTGCACCCCAAGGAGCTCTGTTTCTCCTGATCCCGCTGGCTTCGCCGTCTGGCATTTTTCATCCGCAGGGTTAGGCTGTGTGTGGCGAAGGGCTGCCCAGAGTCAGACCGGGGCCAGAGGCCCGTGCAATTAAACTCTGTTTTAGAAACAGGGAGCCTTCGAGGACAGGGAGAGAGCAACTGTTAGAGGGACGTCTCTGCAGTGGCGTGTGGCAGACACACATCTTAAGGCTCGTAACCGCCGGCCCACAGGGCCCCAGGAGTCATGCCAACAGGACGCCTCGTGGGAGGCGCATTTGGAATAGAGATGCCACAAACTCTGAGAAACAGTGGTCTGTGACAGAAACCACAGCTCCACCCGAACCCTCGCAGCGAAACCACGAGAGCGGCCCCACTGTCGTCACTTCCACAGAGTTTTAATCGAACCCACCCCCGACTCACGTGTCACTGAGCACCCTTTCTAGCCTGAGATGATGTCGGAAATTTATTGCATTTTCAGGACCTGGGAGGCTCCTGTTATAACCGGGTCCTAGGAGAATAAAATAGGCCCTTCCCATACCTAGATAGGTGTTCACATTTTAGTTATTTTAATCTGACTGGATTGTGGGATGGCTGGTCACCCTACCTGACTGGCATGACCTCAGGTAAGCACCTCAGAGCAGAAAATTCGGTTGCTCTCACGCCTTCCAGCAGCCTCACTCTGATGGCTGCTTTTGTCTGAGGCTCTTCCCATGTGGGCTTGCACAGGCCTCCCTGCCTCTCAGGGCCTCTTGGGCAGCCCTTCCCACCAACCCCATTCCCCAGGGCCTGATCCTGGGCACCGCGTGCCCAACCATTGGCTTTTTAAGAGCTTCCTGTGTGGCCTCCGTGGTCCCCCACGGCTACATGCACTCACTCACACCCCCCCCCAATCACACACACCACACTCACCCATATCCACACACACATACTCACACCACATTCACTCACACCACACTCACACACATCCACACACTCACACCACACTCACACACCCACATCCACACACACACACACACACACACTACACTCACACACGACACACTCATACACATCCACACACACATTCACACAGACCACATTCACACACACCCACATACACACACACACACACAAACTCACACACACCACACACACACATCCACACACACACACTCACACCACATTCACTCACACCACACTCACACACATCCACACACTCACACCACACTCACACACCCACATCCACACACACACACACACTACACTCACACACAACACACTCATACACATCCACACACACACTCACACAGACCACATTCACACACACCCACATACACACACACACACAAACTCACACACACCACACACACACATCCACACACACACACCTCCTCTGCCCTGCCTCACCTTTGGCCAAATCTGCAAACCTGGAGGGTCTGGAGGGCCTGGGCACCTCCCCAGGCTGTCGCTAGATGGGGTCAGGATGGGGTCAGGCTCCTCAACCAGGAGCCAGAGAACTGGCAGCCCGGGGATTCTCACTCTGGAGGCTGTTTGTAAGCCACACCTCACCAGCATCGCCTCATACGCAAGCCCGGGGGGCGGGCGGGAAAGTGGGGACAGAGTGACGCTGGTGAGAGCTGCTCCGTGGGTAAGAAGGAGCAGTCATTCAATGCCCCGTACACGACGCGTTCCATTCGGTCACTTAGACGCAACAGCTTCTCACATAAGCAGCCCGGTTACTATTACTTTTGAAAATCAGTGAGAACAGTCGTTTCATTGGAGCTGCTTGTCACTTTCATAAAAACTTGTGGGTTTCCCTGCGATCAGACAGCCCCTAGTTGCCTTCAGGGCTGAGATTTCCATTGCTGTGTGTTTGTATTTGTGGGATTTAACTGGAATTTTTAAATCAGGTAATTGGTCTTCATCTCCCTTTCACCTGTCCCTCTGTCGCAGGGCGCACGTGTCCTACAGGGTTCCTAATTAGTGAAGTTGTTGGGAACACAGTGTCCTACCTGGCACTTCAGGATTCACTGCCTCCTGACTGCGAGGGGGCAGCAATGCCGTAAATTAGCTGGTGAGGCTAAACTGGGATGCGCCGTGATCACCAGACAGATAAAGATCAGACAGATAAAGAACAAAAACAGTAAAACAAGTTAGAAATGCAGTAAGTTAATAAAAACATTCCCATGGAAAATACGAGCTACAGCCGGAGGAGGAGGGGCACAGAGTGATGGAAGCTCAGGAGACGGAGCGTCAATGAAATAGCGCGACCTGGCAGGCGGTCGTGCCAGGGAGCGATTTACGGGCTGAGACGTGATGGGTGCGCGATGCGATACGACAGCTAAATGAGCGAAGGAGAGTTCAGCCCTCGCAACCGTCACTGCCCGCTGCACACGGCCAGGGCACCTTGCCCCACGGCCCGTGCCGCTGGGGACCGTCTGCAGCCATTCCCTGAGCACCTACTGTGTGTCAGGCACTGAGTGAGCAGTGGTGTCATCCTCCGAAAACTCTTCGAGGCAGGTGTGATCACACCCTGCAGGGAAACTGAAGGTCGGAGGGTTCACAGGGCTAGAAAGCGGCCAGCTGGAATTTAACCCCACGCCCACCCAATTCCAAAATCTCTTCTCTATACTTTTAAAAAAATGTTTTTATTGCTTTTAGAGAGAGGAAGGGAGAAGGAGAGAGAGACAGAAGCATCAATAGTGAGAGAGAGTCATTGATCAGCTGCCTCTTGCACACCCCCTCCTGGGGGTTGAGCCTACAACACGGCATGCGCCCTGACTGGGAATCAAGCCGTGATCTCCTAGTTCATGAGTTGACTTAACCACTGAGCCACGCCAGCTGGGCATCTTCTCTGTACTTAATAACTGGCCAGCACTCAGGGAGTGAAGAGGTAAGGGACAGGGAGGGGCCTCACCGTCCAGTGCCGACAGGAGCCCTGCAGGGACCTCTGGCTATGGTTAGTGATAGGTGGGTAAGGGCAGGGAGACAGGTGGCCTGGGTCTCAGTCCCAGCCCTGCCTCCCAACAGCTGTGCCTTGGTTTCTTCAACTGCAAAGTAGGGAAACGTCATCCATCCTGGGATGTTGTGACGATTCAGCGAATGTCAGCGTCGGCGCTGGGTGAACTGCAGGGCACACTGACCACATGGGACTATGACAAGCCTTGGGAGCCAGCCTGTCTGTGGATTGCTGGGACTAGTGATTTTGCTTCTAGTCATTCATCACGACCAGCCACCTCTACCTCCAGCACTTGAGATATTTGCAGTATGACACCCGCTTAGTAAGAGGATGACTGGCTGTCAGGAACGAATGCTTAGCCTGCCACGCAGGGCTCGGTGTGCCCGCCTGGCTACGGCCTCCTCAGAACTCACCTCGAAGCCTTTTGTGTCACAAGGAAGTGCCTGCAATCTGGAAGAAAATGTAGTTCTGAAGGAAGGAGGGCTTCAGGGACGTGACGGTTCACCCCAAATAAAGAGCGGTCGAAGGAAATGAAGATTTACAAGACCTGGAGAGGAGAAACTTGAGTGCTGTCTTCAAACGTTTGACTGACTGGAGAGCAGGGGCCGAACTGATTCTGAGCTGCCCCGGAGGGTGGAGCCAGAAGAAAGGAAGGACTGGGCAGTACAAATGGTGGAAGGGGCACCAGGTGGTCAGATGGACCACCTCTGGGCCTCAAGGGCTTTGCTAGATGATTAGATTAGATGCTGTGTTGTCCAGTAATTCTGACAGCAATTGGGTGTCCTGCAATTCAATTCAATGCTGACACGAACTATCCCGAGTTAAGAGCCGCCCTCACACGTTAAGGGGCTCAGTCCCACAAGACCACCCCCCTTCAGATGGCGGCCACAGTCTGGGGTCCCGAGCCTACCCACACTTGTATTGGACTTGGCTACAGTTTGAAGGTTCTCACAACCCCCTTCAGTTTCGATAATTCACTGAAATGAATCTCAGAAAGTTGCTATACTTATGACTACAGTTTTGTATAAAGGACACAACTCAGGAACAGCCGCATGGAAGAGATGCTTGGGGGTGGGGGGTGTGCACAGAGCATGTACATTCCTTTTGGGTGAACCCTCCCAGCGCACCAATATGTTCCCTGGCCGTGGGGTTCCAGGGTTTTGAACAGGGTTTCGCTGTGGAGGCCTGCGTGGTTAATTCAGTGGCCACGTGACTGAGCTCAGCCTTAGAGGTCAGAGGAAGGGCTGCAAGTTCTAACCCTCTCGTCACGTGGTTGGTCCCTCCTGTGACTGGCCTCCTCCGGAAGCTATCTAGTCCCTCCCCCAAAGTCACCCCGTTAGCATGAACCCAGGTGTGGGAGAAAGGGGCTCCTTATGAACAACCAAAAGCCCTCCTGTCACTCAGGAAATTCCAAGGGTTTTAGGAGCTCTCTGCCAGGAACCAGGGACAAAGGCCAAATATATTTATTGTGCCACAGAAACATTGCATCATCCCCTCTGTCACAAACATGCCCCTTTAGTGGTTCGAAAAGTCATTCCAAGGCCCAGTTCAGCTCTAAGTAAGAAAATACCTGCATAACCAGCGCTCTCTGGCCATGCAACGGGCTGCCTCCCAGGGTCTGAGCTCCCTGCGGTAGGAAGTGACCCCGATGGGTGACCCCGATGCTGAGGAGGAAGTCCCCACACCGGGCGGTGGTTTGGACCAGATGCTCGCTGGTCACGAATGTCGGGACCCAGTGGGCTGTGACCTTCTTGCTTGCTTTCAGAGTCGAGAGCTGCTTCCGTTTTGGATGAACAGCACCGGCAAGCGGGAGGGCTGGCAGCGTGGCTGGCACGGATACGACAACGAGCTCATGGACATGAGGGGCATCTTCCTGGCCTTTGGACCCGGTAGGCGGGGGAATGACAGAATTCTCTTAGTCATCCATTCCCAAGGAGGTGTCCCCGGGGGCTCAGGGAGCGAGTCAAGGCTGGCGTGATTTCTTTATGAGCAACGCTGAGCAAACCCAGCCGGTCTCCATAAAACATCTTTCCTTGGCTCGCTTTCAAATGCTTCTTGGATTTGGCAAATGTGGCCAAATAGTCTTCCTTGTAAATTTTAAATCTCGAGCGCAGCGAAGAAAATGTATTCCACATGTTTGTGATTCATTTTTTACTTAATGCATCAGAATGTGATTTCACAGCTATCTGATGTCCAGGCAAGCTTATCGGACACCGGGCTGCTGACAGCTCCGAGTTTCAGCACTGGTGAGGTTGCTGCGCGGGGTCGGACTCTTCCCGTTCTTCCGCGTCTGGAGCACCCACCCTGCGGGGTCACTCGGTTTAGGGCCCAACTGGAAGCTGGGATGCGCTCAAGGGCAGGCTAGGAAATGGCCTGGAGACTGACGTTGAGAATCAGCCTGAATGACAAGGGGTGTCTTGGATGAAAGCAAATTTACTGTGCCTTCCTCAGCCAGGTAAATTCCTAGGGCTGGAGGGGAGCGGGGGCGAAGAGGACCTATTTGGTCATTTGCTTTAATTATTTTTTTAAATATATTTTTATTGATTTCAGAGAGAGGAAGGGAGAGGGAGAGATAGAAACATCGATGAGAGAGAAACATCAATGGGCTGCCTCCTGCATGCCCCCTGACTGGGAATCGAACGGTGACCTCCTGGTTCGTGGGATGACACACAACCACTGAGCCACACCGGCTGGGCTGCTTTAATTATTTAGACCACTGTAAATTCACATTTTAAGGAACAATTTAGATAAAGAACATTTGACAGCCACTATCTGTCAGTTGGTGGCTCATGAGCTACTCTTCCTTCTTGCTACTGTCCACCCTCCTAGTTAAATATAATCAGCTGACCCTGAATGATATCCACCTTCCAAATGCCTTTTTCTGAGTGTTGATCAAAATGCCTCTGCCCATGAAATTCATGCTTTCCTTTGATGTGATAAGTTAGAGGTTATCCCTAGACCCTGCTCTTCCTGCTGTAGCAAGACAAAGACACAGACCAACCCACCTGCCTGGGCTTACCCCAAATAGTTGCTGAGAACTCCAGGTGTCCGTTTCTGCGCCCTCCATGGGCGACTTTGGCACCTGAGCTTAGGGAACATCTGGGTCCAAATCCTTTCCCACATGTGATTCAAGTTCCTGACCCTGAAGGCAGCATCAGAGACGGTAGCAGTGAACATTTATAGAGCCCTGACCGGGTTCAGGACACGGGCCTGGGATGGGGGGAGGTGCAGAGAGTGTCCAGCATGCTGCCATCAGCCAATAATAGCTCTCAGGTGCTCCCTTCAGCCGAGCCCCGGTCAGATCCGTGCAGCTCAGAGCCGAATGAATGAGTGATGAAGCCCCAAGGACTTCGTGGAGGTCAACCGATAGATTAGGCTGGAGACACTCCAGGGCCGCAGCCTTTATATGGGGGAGCATCAGGCAGCCGGGCTTTCATTCAAAACCATCACCTCCTCCTTCCCCAGAGAAAAAAAGGATCATGAATGCAAAACAGTTGTCAGTCGAAGGAGTTTTATGAGCAAATCTCAGGCTTATTTTAAAGCAGAAGCGAAACAAACATTTTAAACAAAATACCCAAAGCTGCATTAGCTTCAAGTTGAATTCGGCAGGGAGATTCTGTCCATTAGCAAAGGCCTCCATCATGGGCTCCTTTAAAACTAAAAGCCCGAGTCGAGTCTTTTATAGACAGAAGGATGACCCTCGATGAAAACGGACTTGGCTAATTGCAAAAATGTTCCCAGACAGATACGGCCCTGAGAGCCTCCCGCCAACCGTCGCGGCTCCAGCTCCAATTCTCATGAAAGATTGAACAGCTTTACACACGGGCTGTTTACTTGGAAGACAATTTAAGAGCAAGGCCGTTAATAGCTATCTAGCTGCACTTTGAGATAAAGGAACATCCCTCCTGATTAATTGTATGGGCCTCCCGCTTGCGGGGGAGGCCGGGCATGGTCGCAGCTGCCCGCAAACAGTTTAGAAGCCAGGGAGTCTGGTCCAGCTGAGAGGAAGGGAAATCATTCTGGAAGACAACCTCTCTCTGGTTAATCCCAGTTTCTGATATGAACAACCTAATCTGGCCCCGGAGAACTCCAATTCCTGATAAGACAGCAAGACTGTCATTCAGCGGGCCGTGTGCGAGCCAGCGAGGCTCACTCCGAGCGGGTGGCCCAAGGTGGCAGGCACCACTGGAGCCTGCAGAATCTGCTTACTCCGAGAGAAACAGTCTTTATAGCCACAGAATTTAAAGCCATTGGAATAGCTTAGGTTCCTGAACCAGGTTTGAAATGCCGGCTTGATGCCCGGCTGGGCGTGGCTCAGCGGTTGAGCGTCGACCTAGGATCCAGGCAATCGGGGTTCGATTCCCGGTCAGGGCACGTGCCCGGTTGTGGGCCCGATCAATGACCCTCTCATCATTGATGTTTCTATCTCTCTCTCTCCCTCTCCTTTCCTCTCTCTGAAATCAGTAAAGATATATTAAAAAAAAAAAAAAAAGAAATGCCGGCTTGAGCTAGCCGGGTTTGGGGGAGTCTTCCCAAACTGGATCAGATCTTGTTTTGCTCTTCAGGAAGTTTCTAGAAGCTCTCATTCTAGCCTGGATCGTGTCTGCATTGGGCTCAAAGTCCCAGCCCTGCAGAATGGGAAGCCCTGAACCAGATAGAATGGGAAAGAAAACCCAGTTCTCCCTCCTGCTTATGTGCACAGTACTTGATTTTATACTTTGAATATAAAAAGATGGTCTTCTCCAACACTTCCGCCTGCAGAGCTTATCTCAATATTTTTGCCAAGTGTTAAAGAAGTGGACGCTTTTTAAAAAAATGTTTTTATTGATTTGAGAGAAAGAGGAAGGGAGAGGGAAAGAGATATAGAAACATTGGTCGGCTGTTTCCTGCATGCGCCCTACTGGGGATCGAGCCCGCAACCCGGGCATGTGCACCTCTTGGTTCCTGGGTCAAGGCTCAACCACTGAGTCACACTGGCCAGGCGAGAAGTGGGTGTTTGAAAGGCCCACTTTGGATTTAGTGCTGTCTACCACCCCCCCCCCACGTGACAAGGGCATGGCCACCATGTGATGGGGCAGTGTGATCACCACATCCAAGTTCACTCAGCAGGTCAGAGGAGGCAGAGGACTTGCTTTCCCATCGCTGGGGCAACCTCTCCATTGACTTCTCAGGCTGCAGCTGACTCCTCTCTGGGGAGGTACAGCCACATCTTCACCTAAGTGTACAATTCGCCTCGATAGTAAGAAGGGGTGGCATCCGGGCAGCCCTTACATTCTCCTCTCCTGGGAGGTTCTGGATTTTTTTTAAAAAAAACTGTTTTTACCCTGAGGTGATGCTGACCCTTTTCCTCCCTGCCCCAAAGTGAAGTGAGCCCTCTAGAGAGTTTATAGACTATTTTCTATTCATCATTTGCCCTTGCTGGGCATCTATTCTGCATGCATGTTAATAACACTAGCTACCGTTTATTGAGCACATACAATGTGCCTGGAGCCACATGAGGTACCATGTCCCTGCCCGTTTCCCGAGGTTGCCCAGCTGGTAAGTGGTTGCAAGCTGGTTGTCTAGCTTACACGTGCCCTGGATCTAACGCGCTCTGTGGCAGTTTTCTGTATGTAACTCTCTTCCGCATTTGTAACCTCAGGGTTGACACAGAGCAGGATGTGGGGCTGGAACTGCTGGATGATGTTGCTGTTGTGTCTGTTTGCTTTTTTAAATCAAGCATCTGTGCCCATTTTAGCAAAGCAATGATAAAGGTTACAGCCCCCTAGCTACCCATTTCCTTAAAAACTCTTAGACTGAGAGGCCACGCACAGGCTTTACTGGTAGATAAAAATCTCCCTGTCAATTCAACCTCAGGGTAGCTGTGGGTATTTTGTTGGAAGCTCAGTTTGGGGCCTAAAACTGAAGCTGCTTTGTGGACATTGTTACCAAACTCTTCCATTTGCCCTTAAACAGACAAGCACTTGGCAGTCAGCTTCTTATTTGCCCCCGTGGGGCAAGAGAAGGTGCACTCTGGACTGAAATCCCTCCTGCTGCCCGATGCCGTGAATGGCCAGCCCATTACACTCCACATCACTGCTGGAGTCAGGCAGCTTCTGACTTTCTGGACGCACATCTCTCCTCTCCATCAGAACTCCCAGACTTTCCCTGGCTCTGTAATCCCAAGGCCAGTTCACTTTCCCCCACAAGGCCAAGTTCTTTTATCTGCCAGTGAAAGACTCCCAAGAAAGGGTCAAATGGTCTTCCAAACGTACTCAGGAAGCCGCCTGTGCTGCTCTGAGTTAGCAGCTCCGGGGAGCCTGTGCGGTGCACATTCCATCCAGCCCTGGGCCCTCCGAATGCCAGGGAAGTGGGAAAACGTTCTTGAGATGCCATAGTGTCTCTGCAGTTGACTGGCACCCTGGCCAACCAGTCCCTGCGAGGCAGGTGTTCTGACAGATAAGAACACCCTTTACCTTGGTTTGGAGAGCCCAGTAGGACAGCTGAACTTCTGTGCCCACACCTGCACCCCATGCTCTGCAGAAACGAGCAGCTGCAGGTGGCCCTCTCCTCCCCCGGGAAGACAAAGCTCCAGTGTTACAAGCACAGTCACACTCTAGGTCAGTCTGTGCACTGATTTGTCCCTTAAAGGAACTTATCTCCATGAGCCATAGAAAGTTACTTCCTTTCACAACCAGTAGCTTTCTACATACGCTGCCAAGTTCACAGCCACTTGGCCACGCCGCATGGACAGAGCTGATTTTCCAGGCCTGGAGCCTGAGCGTAACCCCTCGACCCTAGGACTCGCCCCTCTCCGCCTGGGGACTGGCTGTGACAACTTGTTTGCTTGCCTTTCCCTTTCAGATTTCAAATCCGACTTCAGAGCCGCTCCGATTCGATCCGTGGATGTCTACAACGTCATGTGCTGTGCGGCAGGCATCGCGCCACTGCCCAACAACGGGTCGTGGTCCCGGGTGATGTGCATGCTGAAGGGCCCGGCCGGCTCTGCCCCGCCCGCGCCGCCCGGCGCTTTGGCTCTGGCCTTGGCTCTCTTCTTGCTGTTTCAATAGCGGCCCCTTTGGGTCCCAAACACTCAGCCAAGCGGGCCTCCACGGTGGAAAAGTTTGATTTCCTATTTGAATAATAGCTTCATTAACATAACACAATCAAGGCCACACAAATTGTAAACATATTATTCTTGGATGATTCTATACATAGAAGACCTTACTTCTTAAAAAAAAATCCAAACTATATTTTTTTCTGAAGATAAGGAAAATCTTGCCTTCATTTGTTCGCCTGTGTGCCATTTCCTCCTTTCTTCTCATGTAGTAACTCAGATGAACCGTCTGAGCAGGCACCTGGGCTCTCCACTCCCCGCTCCTGCGGGTCTAGGGTTCCCAGCGGTGCTATCAGACAAGCTCGTTGTTCAAGACACACGGCTATTTTATGAATTTTCTGAGTGGTTTGCATTTCTGTAAATATCAAGGGACTTCCAAATGTGATTGTGTGTTTACCCTTTTTAAGCAATCTACGACAGACCAAAGTCAGCGCATAAACTACCTGCGGGAAGGAAGGAGGGCGCAGCCTTGGCAGGCTGGTTCTAAACAGGGGAAACTCAGTTTCGGGTTCATGTGATAAAAATACACTTCTATGTTGCTTTGAAATCATAAAACAGCACCCAGCACAGTGCCTCAAATGTTTAATAAGTGTCCCATAAACATGTGTTGAATGAAAAAAAAAGAATAAATGTCGTTAAAAAGACTTGCTTACACCTCAGATATTCTCTGTCTAAAGTTCCTCAAATTAAATAAAATTTTCACTTTTGGCTTGCTACCTTTTCTTATCACCCAACTGGAAATTACACTTCATTCCATAAACTAGACATATTCCCTCCCAGGCTTATAAATTTGACAGAAAGAAGGAAGGAGAAAAGGAGGGAAGGAGGGAAAGAAGGAAGGAAGGAAGGAAGGAAGGAAGGAAGGAAGGAAGGAAGGAAGGAAGGAAGGAAGGAAGGAAGGAAGGAAGGAAGGAAGGAAGGAAATTAGCTTTTAACTATACTGAGCATATTGACTCTTTAAAACTGTAACAGCTTTATCGAGATTTAATTCACATACCATACAGTTCTCCCAGTGAGCATGTTCATGGAATTCGGCAGCCATCACCACAATCAATTTTGGAACATTTTTGTCACCCCAAAAAGAAACTCCATACCCATTAGTCCATCAGCTGTCACTCCCATTTCCTCCCACCAGCGCCCGGGGCAACCACCCAACGCCGTTCTGTCTCTGCAGATTTGCCTCTTCTGGATATACCATAAAAACGGACTCAGACAATATGTGGTCTTTGGCTTCTTTCACACAGAATAATGTTTTCAAGGTTCTAGCATGAATCAGTATTCTTTTTATTTCCAAATAATATTCCATTGTACACATCTCCTACATTTTACTTATCTACTTACTAGTTGATGGGCATTTGTCCCCACCCCCACCCCCCACCTTTTTGGATATTATGAATATTGCTGCTCTGATCATTCATGGATGAGTTTTTGTGGACATATGTTTCCATTTCTCATGGGAATATACCTGGAATGGAATTGTTGAATCTCATGGTAGCTCTACATTAAACTTTTGAGGAGCTGTCAGACTGGTTTCCAAATTGGCTGCACCATTTTGGGTTTTTACCAGAAGGCTTCCAGGGTTTCCACATCGTCACCAACACTTGTTATTTTTTTAATTATGGCCATCCTGGTGAGCGTGATGTGCTATCTCATTGTGGTTTTCATTTGCATTTCCCTAATGACCAATGACATTAAGCATCTTTCCATGTGTCTATTGGCCATTTGTCTATCTTTGCTGGAAAAATATCTATTCCCGTCCTTTGTCCTTTTTTTTTACTTAAATGTTTGTCTTTTTATTAAGTTATAACAATTCCTCATATGTTCTATATACAAATTCCTCTTCAGATGTATGATTTGCAAATACCTTTTTTCTCATGGCAAGGTCCTGCACCCATGAGTGCTCCACAGCTGACAGGAAGGGAGGCAAATGGTGTGTCAAGTGGAAAGGCACAAAGGTGAGCCCACGGGAGTGCCAGAGTTAATTTTCTGGATGCTGAAGACCTGCACACTCACTGGCCAGGACAAGCTCTGAAGGAGCATCACTTGGTGGTTCCAGTGGTCAACAAGGTGATTCAGGAGGACTCAGCATGGCCTGATCCACAGTGAGGCCACATAGAACCAGTGATGCATCTATAAGCCAAGTACACCAAGGATCGCTGGCAACCACCGGTAACTAGAAGGGGACTTAAAGAAGCCTCCCCTAGAGCCTTTGGAGGGAGCATGGCCCTGCTGACACCTCAATTTCAGAATTCCAGCTTCCATAACGGCGAGAAAACACATTTCTGTTGTTTTAAGCTACCCCGTTTGTGGAAACTTGCTAGAGCAGCCAGAGGAAACTAATATACCCTTCCAATTGCTTTTGGAGTCTGTCTTGTTCAGCAAAGGCCTCCTGAGACCCTCCTCCAGCCCAGGTGCTGTGCTGTGTTTGGGGGATACACAGAAAAGCAAAACACTGCTACCGCCTCACATTGCCTACAATGCGGTCACTTCATTTCTTCCATTTTTGAGCAGAAATGGATTATCATTTCTGTGGAATGAAATGTTCTGGTTGCTATAGGCAATGCATGGAGAGAGTTTCAGAGAGAACAGGTCACACAATGAAAGAGGGTGTCCCCTAGAGCAGAGGAGCTGGAGGCAGGAAGCTCACCCACTGTCCTGATGGCGCAGGGTCCACCGCCACCTTTGGGATCTTGCTCTGGGCCATTGGATGTCCGCCCTCCACTCTCTGCTCTTTGCCTGGCTAATTATCTTGCAGCAAAAGCAAAGATGGTCACATCACTCACCTAATTAAAACCACCCTTGTCTCTCATTCCTATAGAATTAAATTCCTACTTCTGCCTCCAACCCATGTTGGTGGTTTGACTTTCCCCTATATGTCCCAATGTGCCATAGCAAATTTCCCAGCCGAGGCCCCTAAATGTGCATCCTCTACTCTCTTCCACTGTCCCTGCGCCCAGGATGCCCCACCCCACTCTCTGTCTGGCAGACTTTCACTTATGCTTCGTGGCCTAGATTCCTGTGAAGCCCTTCATAGTCTTTCATTGTTTCCTTTATTACAACTAAGTCACAGCGTATTGTGTTTTTCAAATTTTTTTTCCTTTCTATTGAATTGATTGGGGTGACACTGGTTAACAAAATTATACAGGTTTCAGGAAGGTACAGAATTCTACAACACATCATCTGTACACTGTGCTGTATGTTCACCACCCCAAGTCAAGTCTCCAACACTATTTACCCCCCACACTGCCTCCACCGCCCCCTCCCCCCTCCCCCTGGCATTGCATTGTAATAATTTGTCTTCGAGTGTCACCATCTAGGCCATAAGCAAAGCGGAATGCTGGAATTGCGTCGTCTCATTGTTGGAGTCTCCAAACAAAGGCCGGAGCACCAACGACTCTTCCGCAAAATAACTGATAATTGCCTGGTGAATAAATGAATGAATTATTGAATGAATAAATGAATGAAGTGAAAAGATCAGGACACTCTGGTCAGAAGATCACCTGAGTTTGGACAGAGCTCCCCGTACTAGCGAAGGGTTTGGAAAAGCCTGAGGGAGGGAGCGTTTTCGTAGGAAGTAGCAGCATTTGACAAATGACTAGCCATGTGACACGGGATCCCGCGGGCAAGTGTTTCTTTTCCAGAGTTTCAGCGGCCCCCTCTTTAGCCATGAACAAGAGGAAGTGAAACAGATGGGAAGACGGGAAGGAAAGATAAATGAGCTCTGTCTTCACCATGTTTAACTTGACTTTCAACAGGGCTCCAACACAAGCGTGTGCGTCGTTTCCCTGCAGCTGGGAGGAGCTCAGAATCACAGCCTCTGGGCCCCATCTGCCTTGGACTCGGGGGTTGGTGGCAGGGGAAGGTGGAGAGGAGCTTTCTGAGGGAGGAGAGCGGTGTCTGAGAAACCCCTTCCTGGGAAAGCCTTGTTTACGCCTCTCCTCTCTCCTCTGCCTTCCTGCCGCTTCAGAAAGTCTGGTCTTGGGGCTGTCAGGGGGACACCAGGGAGCTGAACCTCCACCAACGCCAGAACCAGGTGGGGCTCAGAAGGGCCCCTCCACTCCCACAGTGGGTAGCGGGGGTCAGGGGGACAGGGCTGGGGGCAGGGGCAAGAAACAAGAGACGAGGGGGCCCTCTGCCTGCTTGTAGACGAAAAGAGCAGAAGGACCTCTGGAAGCTCATCATAGAACAGACCACAGTTCAGTTCAGGGCAGTGAGAGGGACTCGGGGCCAATGAGTCGTAACTTTATTTCCCTGGGCTGTGACAGCCCAGGATCCAGGCCGCTCTCTCTGCCTGAAGCCCTGAAATTAGCATCTGCCTGGTGCCGGATATAAGGAAATGCATTAGACACTAAGTGTCCTTGTTTGTCGCAGGCAACTGAGGAGCCGGGGAGCCGAGAGACTGAATGACTTGCCCAAGGCCACACAGCCAGGGAAGAGATTCTAGTTAGTGTGACTCTGGGTGTGAAGAGAAGCATCTCAGCCCCGGCTTAACGTGCCCAAACCCACCAACCTCCATCAGCACCCCTCAAGCCCCAGCACCCTCAAAGACATGCAAGCAAAGTCAGAGCAGGGTCTTGCTTTGTAAACGGCTTTGGACATTCTCTTAGCGCCCACCACCCCAACCTGTCACCCACACTATTCCTGGAGCTACCAGCGATGACCCCAAAGCCCCATCATATGACCTCTATCAGCTCCTAAAGAAGGAAATACGTTTACGTCTGTGTGGACTGCGCAGCAATCTCAACAAATTCAGTTCCGATTTGGGGCACCGGGTTTCAAACTTGGCCACCTGGAGCTGCGTGAGGAAATTATTTAAAAGTACTGATCCCAGGCCCCACCCTGGAGATGTTGACTCAGATGGTCTGGAGGAGGCCCAGGTGTTGGTTTTTGTTTTTTTTGTTTTTAAATCTTCCTAGGTGATTCTAATGTTCAACCAGGAATGAAAACACCCGGAAAGGAGAAGAAAATTAGTAAAAGAAGAAAAATATTAGTGGAGATTGGGCCCTTTTAAGAATGTTAAGGGAGCATGCACGGCCTGCATAATGTTATTTATTCATTTAAATGTTCAGATGTCAAGCTTCGATCTTCATTTTTTAATTAATGAATTAGTTTATTTTCCGTCACCATTCCTCCCCTCCCACCTCCACCCCCAACCCGCCACTGCAGTCACCACCCATGCCCATGAGCCCTCGCTCTCTTTTCTTCTGTTTTGCTCAGTCCCTCCCCTCCCCTCCCCTCCCCTCCCCTCCCCTCCCCTCCCCTCCCCTCCCCTCCCCTCCCCTCCCCTCCCCTCCCCCCCCTCTCCCCCCCCAACTCCCCCCCCGCCCCCCCCAGAGCTGCGGCCTGCTCTCCGCCTACGAGTCTGTCTCTGTTTTGCTCGGCAGTTCACTTCGTCCATAATTTCAGTGCTAGAACGCGTCCAGATTAGGAAACTCACCGTATTCTGCCTTGAGGGGGGGACTGCATCGGCCAGTACGCTGGATGCTCTCTGTCCTCTATGAGAGACGGCAAAGCAACCGAAACCGGCTAGAAAACGGCTTCTGTTCTGGAACAGGCCACACTGGAGACAACACTGACTCCGCGGGATCACAGGAACTTCGAGCGGGTCCGAGGACTGTTCCCGAGTCCTGTGGGAAACACCTACACACCACCCGAGAAACAACCCGTCTACATGGCCCAGAGAAGCTGCTTGCGAGACACAGTTGGGAAAGCAACAGGCCTTGCTCCGGGCCACGGAGAGGAAATCTCGAGAAGAATGAAATTTAATGGGTCTTTGTGGGAAATGGTCTCACCTGGTTTAAACGTCGGTTTGAACTAAGAAAATCAATCCAGCAATGAAATGAACGCGGATGGCATACATCCAGCAGGGCCAGACAACATCACACTGGGAGAGCTACTGAGAGTCAATAAAATGTTCTGTGCAAATACTCAGCAAAGGGCTTTTGTATCTCGAAAAATGAGACCCCCCTACTTTCTAGGGAAAGGCCATCCTGGGAGCAGCTCTCCCATGCAGGTTCAGTGCTGATCAGATCATGCAGAGGGGTCTGCCCTTGGGGGACCCCCAGGACATGGGAAGGGCCAGTGGAGCACAGAGGACAGATTTGTCAGTGTTGAGGGGACTCTTCCCCAATTCATTCATTTTTAGAGCTCACATCACCTGCCTGCCTGCCACGATACACGTAAGTGTCACTGTTTCTGTCCCTGTGAACATGGACTGCTTGTCCCAGCAGAAGGCTGCTACCCAAGCAAGTGCTGTAACGAAACTGAGTCATTAAGCCCTCGAACTCTGATGTGGGTGGTGCGAGGGGAGAGATGAACTTTTAAAGCTTAAGAACCAGGGCGGCTACTATAAAGGAAGCGTGCAACATTTAAACTTCTGTGGCAAAAACTAAGCAAATTCAAGCTGATTCCCAACCAACAAAAGAACACACTGAAAAGAATTACAATAAATATGATAAATGGTGAATACCCTCAATCTTTAAAAATCCCGTATGAATCAATAAGAAAATCATTTAGACCCCAATAAGTAATGGATAAAAGGCATAGATTACTGTATACTGGACAAATATCTAATAAACAGATGAAATAATCTTGTAACTTCACAACAGAAAGAGGGCTCTAAATAAATTAGAAAGACTACCTGAGCTACATCTTCTTCTAAAGTGTAGAAAAACTAATTTTAAAGAAAATGTGAAAAGTATTGAAGTCAAATCCTACATTAAGATACTATTTTAGAGTGAAAATAAGGAGCAGAAAAACAGTTGGACAGACAATGAAAACATGCCAGAAAAACATGGTCACGAAACTAATCAAAGCCATAACTACTATTTCAAGATGAGCCAAACTACATTGAAAAGCATACCAGATATGAAAATACAACGTAAATCAAATTATAAAAACTCAGAAAGTGTTAAATTCAAGAACAAATAAGAGATAAACAATTCCAGAAATGAGAGCTTCACTAGATGGAATGAAGAATTAATAATCACAACAGATAATACTTTAAGGGAAATAAAAAGTAAAGAAGGAAAGAAATTTTTAAAATAAAAAATAAATTAAGAGATAAAAAGATTCACAAGAAAGTCACAAATAGTGAAGAGAGGCAAAGACCATCTAACATAAAGTAACAGGAATCCAAGAAAAAGAAAACCAAAGCACAGGAATAGGACAAATATTACAACTATAAGGCAAAGAGACTTTCCTGAAATTGAAAGGAAAAACACTGACAGGATAGACTGAAAGAACCCTGCACATACCTGAGAACATAAACCAGAACCGCTAATATCAAAACCAAAATGCACTGGATTTTATAACAAAGAAAACATCCTTCTGGCATAAGCAAAGAGAAGTGATTTATAATGAAAAAAACTTTTCAAACCCAGGACTTTATGGCAGAAGAAAATGTACTAACATATTTGGTATACTCATGGAAAGAAAACGTGAGCCAAGGATTTAATATCCAGCAAAACTGATTTTCAAGTACAAAACGTTCGAACTGTTATCAACATGAAAGAATGTAGGAAATAGTCGTCTTTTCTGATGAATCTATTAGAGAGCAAGCTTCAGACAACCAAAGGGACCCGAGAAACGTGGGCATAAAGCCTAGCGATGAACGTTAAATGAACAGCTACAACACAGCAAGGAGAGAGCGCAGGATGCAGGGCCTGTACCCACTCACAGCGGAGACGTGGCGTAACTGCTTTTAAATGGGGGGGAGGCAGATGGGGAAAGAATAGGCAAAAAAATGAACTGTTGTGAGCAATCTTACTGGTGCTGGGAATATTTGTCCTGCTAGTCTAAAACCATTACAAAGCCAGCCAGCGGGCTGAGCGGTTGAGCAATGACCTATGATCCGGGGGATCCCAGGTGGATCCCAGGTCAGGGCGTGCCGGCTCCACCCCCAGCAGGGGGCGTGCAGGAGGCAGCCGATCAATGGCTCTGGTCACTGATAACCTTTCTATCTCTCTACCGCTCCCTTCCCCTCTCTGAAATCAATAGATATATTTTTTAAAAATAAAACCATCACATAAGTAATGTAGAAGAAAGCATATAAGCCAATGTGACATATTTTAATTCTGGAATTCCTGTATTATTGAGAATCAGGATTTTCAGTGTGGAAGAAAGGCCGTAAACCAGAAGGGGTTCAATTAAACCTCTATGTCCTCAATTAGAATTACAAGCATCAGTAAAAACTCCTAGAGATTTTATCTTTAAATATATATGTTTTAGCTCTGTCCACTCAAAAGACTTGGAAACAATCACACTTCCAGTGGCATTTCTAGTGTCTGGGTTGTGGTTTTTTAAACACTGTGCCAGTTCCCACCGAATGAAACCAGTGCTTCTTAAAGAAAAAGTTGATTTCATGTCATCTCGAGTATGTACCAAAATCCCCCCAAAAAAACTAAAGAAAATAAAACACCAAAATATTAGTGGTTGTGTCTGGGAAATGTAGGTGATTTTAATTTTCTTCATGATTTCAGTGTTTTATAAATTTTCTCTAATAAACTTATAAGTGAAAAAATGGAGCTTTAAGATAAAAAGACAGGGAACAAAATTATGTTATGAAAACACTTGTACAAAAATTAATATATTAAAGTATATGTTTTGAAAGAGAATCATCAGCCAACCAGAAGATAGGAATTCAACATGGTTTTTAAAGGAGCCCTTCTCTGAGGTCGTTACGCACACATTTGTCTCTCTTGACAGAAAGATTCAAGTCTATAGGCAGGAGGGGCCTTGGGAGCACGTTGCAGAATGTGTGAGTCTCAGAGCTCTCCCAGAGCACCGCACTCCTGAATTAATAATGTCCTATTAGCTCTACTGGGGAGCAAGAGAGTATAGACGAGGCAGGACATCTGCTTTCATTTCAAACGCTTCTCAGTTGGCTCCTGGGAATCGGGATCCCTAGAGAACTTTCCAGAAGACATGGCATTCCAAATAAATATGAAATGGAAGAACATACCTCCCACCCGAAGTCTCCCAACATAGGTACAAATATCCCAACCTCTTCAACGGAGCAGAGGCGGGGCGTGGGCACACACAGCATCTTGGGGAAAATGTTCTTCCAGAAGGATTTCCAGGGGGGTTCCAACCGCCGCAGCCGATTTCAGTGGTCAGAGGAGGGAGGGAGGCGCAAGGATGGTGGCCAAGTGGAGGCACAAGGACAGCGGCCAGAGGAGAAGGGATTTGGCCGTTGACTTGAGACCCTGCTGTCTTCACAAACCAATTACCAAACACCTCAATTTCCGCCCCGCGCCACGAGGGCAATCTCACATGTTGTGCGTTTCGCGGGGATGCGGGGAGATGAATGAGAGGCTATCTACAAACACCCGCAGGCCCCTGGGGACAGTGGTTGTACAACCACAAGGTGCCGCACACGCAGGGCGACCTCAGCATATACGAAAAGAGAGGAGCCAGTCTGAAAGGAGAGTTTGAGTCTTAAAAATACACGGCAGAGCCACGTCTCAGGACATAGGTCTCCGGGTGCAGGAGCGAGGCAGCTGGAAAACACAGGACAGAGACCGAGCAGCTGCATTCTGAGCAGGCCCCACCTGCCCTGGCTGCTCGTGGATTCAGGTCTAAAGGCATGAAGTCTGTGTCGCATGAAGCGGAACAAAGGCCCCAGTGAGGAAAAGCCACAGTTCCTGGAGGAAGCCTCGTGAGCTGTTTGAGGGTCGGTGGTGTGTTCTCAAGCTTCAGGGTGGATTGGAGTAGGCTCCTTCTGGATAACACCGGGGTGCCCAGAGCCCCTTCTTCATGTCCGTCTTAGCAGGAGTGACCAGATTGCAATGGCCCCTCAAGAGAGAAAAGAGGAGACAGGCCTGGCCCAGCTCATTTGTTAGTCCAAAAAGCCTGCCAGACACAAACACCCCCACAATGCAGAGAAAGAGTCAAAGGATATAAATAGATTAATAATTTAAAAGGCAATAAAAACCCCAACAATATCCAAAGCTAGTGACCACTCGTGTGCTACAGAGTAACTCTGTCTCCTGGTGGCCTGCTTCCTGTTCTCATGGGGAAGGGGAGACTGGGGAGGGGACCGGTGCCCCAGCTCTAGGGAGGGCAAGAGCAAACATGGGCCACATCACTTTCTCCTGGGGTAGACCTTATACCTGGTACAAGCCCAGCCAGTCCTACCCAAGTGACTTTCAAATATATTTTTGAAGCCATTACATTCTTGCCGAGGTTCTTTTATCAAGGGCCCAGACGCCAATAAAGATACGATTAAAGCACCAGCAAAATTATTTGCAAACGAGAGAACAAGAAGAGATAAATTTGTAAGTTATTTGGGAGCATGACAAATTTTACACCCAGAGAAAAGTGTAAGAAAAAGAGATTCTCGCCTTGTTAACTGAACTAGAACTGAAAAGAAAGATTCCGAGGTGTTCTGACTTTCTGGCTGCTCTGGGTGCTGCGGCACCCTAAAATTCTGGAAAGGTTCCCACACCCTCCGCCTTTCCCGAGAGCTGGTTGGGTGTCTCTGACTTGTGCCTTCTGCCCTGGGGCTTGGCAGACGCCCGCCGTGGCCTGACACGCTCTCCGCCTGCACCCCAAGCTGGTGCGGTTGTTCATCCCTGAGTGCTGAGCCAGTGGCCTTAGCGACTCACTGAGTCACCCAAATTGTAGCTTCTATATTTAGAGGCAAGAGCTGCAATTCATGAGGGGAGACACAACAAAACACAAAATTTCAAAATGCAGAGTTCACAGCATCTTGTCAGGCCTTGGATCCAGGTGGGATCCCATTTGTCCAGCAGAAGGAGCTGAACCAGACTAGAAATTATATGAAATCACAGAGAGGGACACTGTGCTCTTCCTGCCTCAGAGCAGCCACCTGGGGGACAGAGCCCAGGGGGCCGGCGGCATCTCAGCCCGCTTGCCCGAGCCGTCCTGAGCTGAAGGTGGCCGTCTGGTTCAAGCAGCAGCGGACAGGGGAGTCACAGACGCGCTCCCCGGCCGTGTCCTCCACGCGGCGCTGGGCTATTCTGTAGCCCTACAGGTCAGAGGCCAAAGGCTCTCCCAATTCCACCATTTTTGTTTGACTTATTGTGGATTTTCTGACAGGAAATGGGAATTTGGTTGATAATTACCAGGCGTACAGATACGGTTTCCTCATTAAAGTCTCATAAAACCATGAAAATAAATCATTGCAAGTGGAAAGAGAAAGAAAATCTTCTGTTTAGACTTTTCCATGACCATTTAGGCCAATTATTTCTGCTCTTCCAGCCCGGTGACTTGATTTTCGGTGAGCACAGGGCCTGATAATCAGAGGAAAGAATTTCAAGACCTCACAGAACTTTCCTGACTCTAAGTTAATGGCTTGGTATGTCAAGGACAGGCCAAGCCTGGCAGAATAAATTATGAAAGTGCAGCTGAGGAAACACAGTAGAGGAAACCCACGTAATATATGTCTGCAGATATGATAGAAACATAAATAAATACTACAATTTCAAGAAAATCGAAGGGTTCATTTGGCCTGTCTGGGAGATGAAAGCTGTCAGGAGTCACAGCAGCAGGGACAGTCCCAAATGAGACTCCACCAAGAAATGAGAACAGATATCCCCTCCCACCCTCTCTCCAAGGGTGTTCGTTCTTTCTCTGAGCTTCAACACTAGGCATGAGGGACCCCAATGTAGTTAAATTCCTCTTCAGGGATTTTCCAACTCAGCCACAAACCCAAGAGCTTTCTAATTTTCCTGCCATAATTTCTCTTGTCTCAAGTCCCAGCTTTTCCAGCATTTTGCTTTCTCCAGAGTTAGTCTGGCCAGCCAATCAGAATGATGGTGACACTGCATCAATATATGTCAGCATGGCCTTCAAGGTTTCACCCAGGGCTCCTGAAAAAATCTGACCCTTACCTGGGTGGAGCTGGTATCTGTTGCCCTCTTTCTCATTAGAATGCCCTGTAAGAGGGGGTAAAGAAACGCACTCTAAAGTCAGTTAATAATTTTGGACTGAAATTAATCTAGATTATTTATAAACTAAGTTATTAAAATGAAGACATTCAGGGCAGATTTCTGGGTGGCAGGGTGACCGACCATCCAGGTTTACCAGGGACTGAGGTGGACTTCCAGGGCTAAAACCAGACAAAGCTGGATGCATTGGTCACCCTACTGGGTGGACCAGCAACAGTAACTAAAACCAACACAGTGCTCGTTTCGCTCTTTCCTAAGAGGCTGAAACATTTGTTTGGCAGTGACTACAAAGTGCCCAAATATAGGTTTGATTTAAGTCTATAAGCCTATTTCCTCGCCTTCAGTGACAGGTACAACACAGTCATGAAGCTCCAGCTGGAAGGCTCCATCTGCCTCCAAATGTCTCAGTGTCTAAGAGTTATAGTCTCAGTCTGCTCAGCTGCCATAAGAAATTACTAGGCTGGGTGACTTAAACAAGACATTTATTTTCTCACAGTTCTGGAGACCAAAAGTCTAAGACCCAGGTTCCAGCTAGTTCTGTTTCTGGTGAGATCTCTCTTCCTGGCTTGCAGACAGCCACTTTCTCACTGTGTTCTCACATGGCCTTTCCTTGATGTGCAGGGACCAAAATAGAGAAAAGGGAGCTCTCTTGTGTCTCTCAGTATAAGGACACTAATCCTATTGGATCAGGGCCCCACCCTTATGACCTTGTTTGACGTTAATTACTTCCTTAGAGGTCACATCTCCAAATACAGCCACACTGGGGTTAGGGCTTCAACGTAGGAATTTTGTGGAGACATAAACATTCAGTCCATACAGTTATGTCACTCAATCAGAACTGACCAATTTCAAGTCCCCATTTGTAAAGATCCATTGAGATAGTGGATATGACAGCCCTTGGTGGACCAGAATGCCCTGTATACGTTGATCATATTGCTATGACCAGGGTGGTATGGTCAGCCATCTGGACGGTGTTTTCTGTCTTCTACTGAAAACACCCATTTCTTCCTGTCCCCCTTTCTAAGTGTATTAACTATTCAATGGCTTTTATCTGTTGCTTGTCAACTGTCATTGGGGCCTTCCTATGAGCCCTACAGCGGCCTCCCCCAGACCCAAACTACCCGGCCCACTGCCACAGACACCCTCTCCCCCCACACATGCTGCTCTCCCTGCCCCCTCTGGTGCTATAACCAGAAGCGTGGGTCAGTGGAGAGAGAAAAGGCACCATTTGGAGTCCAAAGTCATGACCACGCTTCCCTTCTGCTACCCGGCAACACTTCCAGATGCTCTGTCCTGCGCATCCCAAGCTCCCAGCCCAGGAAGTTATTTTCCATATAATTGTATAAAGTCTCCAGCTAACTTGATCCAATTCTCTTCCAGTCTTATTTGATAAGGAGGTGAGCCTATGTTCCTCTCTTTTCAGAAATTTGTACTAATGACAGGTACTAGATTCAAGGAGTTATCACTGAAGACTCTGAAAGAATTACCGAGTATGGTGAAGGGGGCCTGGGCGCCATCTCTCTATCACCTGAATCTATCTTGTTACCCTTTATCTAAAATCAAAAACCTTCAGGCAAAACTTTATTCCTAAATCTAAGTGTCACAAGCCCAGAGTTAATCCCTCCTTTGCCTGAATTTTCATGGAGGTCGCAGTGAGACTATTTTCATAGGTTTTGCAGCTATACCTCTGGGCTACCATGACCTGACATGGATTCCATAAAATCCCTCGCTTTGTTGAGGGTTGTGAGCGACACGGCAGAGGAGCCGTCCCTGTTTGTCACAGGGACCCTTGTGGAACCTCGGGCCCAGTGTAGGGAATGTTTGTTGAACGACTACATGAAGATTGGATGCCGCTCCCTGTTCCTGCGTTCATGCTCGGGCTCACAGTGGCTGTGATTTCACAGCCGATACATCCGGCAAGTTTTAGATAAGAATCCAAGCAGAGGAGAGCTGGGGACTGTTCCCGGGAGCACGTCTGGAGTGCCAGCAGGACTTAGCTTCTCCTGCGGGGGGTGGGGGTGAGGGGGCCTGCCCCGAGCACACGGCTGCAGCTGTGGCCTTTCTGAGTACACACAGCCCCGAGCTCGGCAGCCTCTGCTGGGACTGCCGCACCTCGGGGCAGACAGCAAGGCCATTGAGACCTTCAAGGCTGGCTGTGCCTACACAAAGCCGCCATGGTTACGTAAGCAGTGCGGTTTAGTCATGGGAAAAAGAGTTTTTTGAAATTTAAAAAAAGCCAGGAAGGAGGAACAAAAGAGTAACCCGACAGTGGAGAAACCTGACAAACGCTGCTTAAGCGAGGTGACCAAGGTCAAGATCAGCAGTCGTAAATTATGTTGAAAGGTGTCCTTGATACGATGTGATGAAAATGGCACTTTACATCTGCGACCTTCCTTTCAAACACCCAGAACCTCGGTCTGATCCCGAGAAAAACATCAAACAGATTGCAACGGGGTATCCTACCAAAACCCGACCAGTACTCCTCAAAACGTCAAGGTCATTCAAAACAAGGATAGTCTGAAAAATGGTCACAGCCAAAGGGAGCCCAAAGAGACAAGACATCTAAATGTAATGTGGGACCCTGGCTGGGTTCCTGGGACAGAAAAGGGACTTGAGGGAAAACTGAGGAAATCTGCATAAACTACAGACTTTAGTTAATAATAATGTACCAATGTGGGTTCATGAATTGTGACCAAGGGACCTTACTGATCTAAGAGGCTAATAAGAGGGCCCGGGGGAAGTCTCTTCCTGTCTTCCCTCTGTCCTAACTCTCTGTACCACCTGCTTAATTTTCCTACAAATCTGAAACTCTTCTACAAATAAAGTCTATTAACAACAACGATATTAAAGCACACACAAGGCAATGGTACTAGCTTGCCAAGGTGGAGGGATGTGTCAAGAATAAATAAAATGCTTGTTTTTAAATTTATTAAACCACATTGGACCTTGAGGGCATGATGCTAAGAGAAATAAATCAGGTAGAGCAAGACAAATAGTATATGATCTCAGTTATATGTGGAATCTAAAACAAACAAACAAAACCCTACAAACTCAGATTCAGAGAAGAGTTTGGTGGTTGTCAGAGGCAGGGGGTAGGGGTGGGACAAATGGGCGACAGGGGGGGTCAAAAGGTACAAATTTCCAGTTACAAGATGCTGAACAAGTTCTGTTGTTTTGTTTTGAAAGAAGAAGAAATAAAATATCACCACACCCTTGAAAACACAAGTTGGCTGAGGAGAGGGCACTGAATAATCTAAGTTTGAAGTTTTCTACTTTATGTACTTCTTAATGTACAAAAGATGCTTTAAAATAATTCATGGAGAAGTCAGACACGAAGCTCACATGTTGCATGACTGAGTCATATGAAATATCCCAAATAGGTGAATCTAGAGAGACAGAAAGCAGATTAGCGGCTGCCAGGGCTGGAGGGCCCGGAGGAATGGTGAGTGACTGCCGGTGGGCACGGGTTTCCTTTGGGCGATGACTAAAAGGTTTTAGAACTAGACAGGGGTGGTGGTTGCCCAACAGTGCGAATGTACTAAATGCCACAGAAGTGTTCCCTGTAAAATGGTTCATTTATGCTAAGCAAAGTTTACCTCAATCAAAAATAATTAACGATCATAAAATAAATTAAAAATAAATAATTTTAAAATAAAATAATGTAATAATGATGATAAAATAGTAAGTAATGAAAGTAAGTAATAATATAAACATTGTGCTTTTTGTCTGTCTGCTGTTTTCTCTTTGTCAGACTCTGAATGTTACTTTAGCATTATTGTAAAACTGTAAATGACCCAATAAAATTAAATGACTCATTTTCATTTGGGGGAAAAAAAAGTCAGGAAGCAGTTATACATCAAAAGGGGATCTGACCACAGGACGCCATTTATGTGGGTGGACGGTGCGAGCAGAGCGGCGGGCGCTGCGCTGTGGGGAGCCAACCGGGCTGGAGTTTCCTGGTGTGGGGCCTTCGATGAACCCCACGGTTCTCACTGTCTTTGTTCGTAAATGGAGAGAGGGGGCCAGCGTGCACATGAAAAGATCCTGCCAGGGAGAAATATCCAAGGGTTTTCAAACAAAATGTTAGAGATCGGCCTGTGTGAGCCGTGGTGAGAGGTGGGAACGGGCCTCGCGCCAACAGCCGGATAATTGACGGCCTCGCTGATGGCCTTGACCAAACTGACCGGCCCGTTGTTTTGGCCTCGTGTAAACCCAGCGGGGGAGCTGTGCCGGGCAATGTGTGAGTTATTACCTACCACAGGGCCCTGTCCCATCAACTTCTAGGGGCACTCGGACCATGACAACGGGGCCCGGCAGACACTGAGTGTGCGGCCCGGGGCCGGGGCAGAGGCTAAGGGTGTGCCCGGGGCCGGGGCAGAGGCTGAGGGTGTGCCCGGGGCCGGGGCAGAGGCTGAGGGTGTGCCCGGGGCTGGGGCTGCTCAGGCCTGGTCTGCACCTCCCGCCTCCCGCACACTGAAGACCAGCGTGTGAGAGGCTTGGGGGCCAGGCCCCGGGTGCTCCAGAGGTGGCCGCTTCACCTCCCTCTGCAGCCTCACGCCCTTTTCTGAGAGGTGACTCTGAGTGATGGCGGATGCACCTCCCCTGGGAAGGGAACTAACCCTGAGGGTCTGACGGAGCCGCGGGAAGGAGCTGGGGGCTGGCAGGTCTTTGACCACACAGCTCGGTGCCTCCTCCACACACAGGACTGTTCATGGGCTGAGCTGAGTGCTGACACCTGCTCCCTCCAGGCTTCCTGTTCGTCTCTCATTAGGGTTTAGGGAGGGTTCGGGAGTGGGGAGGATGGGGGCCAATGGGGGAGAAAAAGGGGACATCAGATAAGTTAAAAAATAATAATAATAAAGCAAGGCAGAGCTTCTTCACCAATGGCTGCTGTTCCCTAACTCAGAGGTCCCTCTTCTGTCATCCCGCCTCAGTCCCAGATTTGGAACTGGGAAGAGAAAGCCAGCACTTTCAGGTTCAGGTCAAGAAGTTGGAACTAAAAATCTTTACTGCCTTCAACAACAACTAAACATAACAGAAACCATGCACGGATTTACAAAACTGAGCAAGAGGTAGTTGTAATTCACCTTCTGAAATGTGCCATCAGAAGGCTCCAAAAATAGGCCTAAATGAAAAACTGCTGGATGCTATTAAAATGGGAATAAGTTATATAGTCAGATATAATGGAAATAAGAAAATGTCATCCTTTTAAAGTCACCATAATAAAAAAAAATCTCAAACACTTAGCATACCTTTCTTCTAACACAAGAGAGTATTATAAGGGTGGCATCTTTTAGATGTGACTATTCAGACTCTCGTTTATTCAGTCATTCAACAAACACGTTCAAAGGTTTTGGATGTGCAGATTAGGGGGGCAGTGGGTCTTGTCACTGCCCAGGCTGATGGAGGCTCTGCCATATTATAGCTACGCCCGCATGAACTAGGGAGAAAAGACTGGAGAGCCACATACATCAAGGCTGTTATGACCAAACCTTATTTCTACCCACATCTCCTTAGTCAGAACTCAGCCACCTAGACCCAGTCTAACGGCAAGGGAGGCCGGGAAACACAGGAGAGCACATGGATTTTCAGTAAACACGGAATGTTTCCGCCATACCTGAACTGTGATGGGAAAGGTAAGTTGATGAGGTAAATAGGGGCAAGATAGCAAAGCATTTTGATGTCCAGGGGAAGGCGTCAGTACATGGCCCTAGGGGCATCAGACAGGCATAGCCCAGGGACGGATAATAGTGTGGGAAAGTCCAGGGGAGGCAGTGGGAGCAGGGTGGAGGGGGGCAACGGGGGAGGAAAAAGGAGACATCTGTAATACTTTCAACAATAAAGATAAAATTTTTAAAAAGTGTTGCTTTAGAAAATTTAAACTAATCGCAGTGTGAGGGCTGGATCAGGAGGCGGCGGCCCTGGAGCCAGGGAGACGAGCTAAGAAGAGGTCATAGTCTTGGCATTCGGTAAGAAGAGCTGCATGAGTATGACCAAAGACAGTGGAAAGTAGAGACGGACGCTACGTTTTCTGTACAAGATTGATTACAAGCAATGTCAGGGCTGGAAATCCGGATCTGGGGGTCAAGGGGAGATATTTGAAACCGGGAGAGCCTGCGGAGGGAGAGAGGAGGGAGGCCCACCAGCGCTCTGCTGCCCCTAAGCCAGTGAGGGCAAGTGGAGAAGACGAGATTGAGATTTGGGCATTCTGTATTTTTGGAAATTTCTTATGCCATTTTAGGATGAAAATTAAAGGAACTGAGAATGAACGTTAAAGATTTTTCTATCCGTATCAGTTGGGGACTTTCTGTTTTTCCCAGTTTATGTGAAAGGCAGATATGTTACCTGTCTAATAAGGTGAGAGTGTTCTTAGTTTTAAAAAGAAGTGAAATGTCAAATTAAAGGTAGGTTCCCTTCCCTACCAACTCTAACACCGATAATTCTTCCCTAAGAATCACAGGAATTTAAGTCCTGCGACTCCCATCCTGACACATTCCTGGGAAGCCGACACCCATGGGAGTGGGTGTGATGTTTCTATACGGGTGACACAGCACATACACCGGCATAAACACACACAGCACTGCTAGGGGAACAGTGGCTCTGACAGTCTGTTTTTAAAACTAGATTTACTGAGGCAACATTGGCCAATGACGTTATATAAATTTCAGGGGTGCAGCATTATCATTTGACGCCTGCATAGTTTTTTGCGCGCTCACCGCCAAAGGTCTAGCTCCCTTCTGCCACCGTCCTTGTCGGTGTTTATAAAATCATTCTGTGACTCATAAGTGGGTGAATAGAAAATATCACAGTCATGGCCTCTATGAGAAATGCCCCCTTTCTAGTCTTTCCAAACTCTCCCTTCAGGCCGCCCACCTCCCATCTTATTTAATAAAGCTACTCTTTAAATGCCGAGCGCTGCGAAATGTGGGCTGCGGGCACCAGACCGGTGGCGCCCGCTCAGAACAGATGAAGAGGCAAAGCCCTCCCACCGCCGCTCGACGGGCAGAGCTGAGACCTGTCCTCACATACGAAGGGTGGCACCCTCGTGGACACAGTGTCCCGCCCTTATGCTGGACAGTCTCACGCTCCGGGTGATGTCGGCGGTCTCCTACATCAACGCCCGGGTGAACACGAGTGGGAAAAAGGCCAGAGTAGCCCAGCACCGTGATCTGAAACACTGGCTTTGGATTTCATCAGACTGGGACGCAGAACTTGGCTCTGTCTCTGGGCCGGTCGCCGAGCTCTCTGTACCTCTGCTTCCTCGCCTGTGACATGCCAACAGTGACCTCCGCCACACAGGGCGGCCGCAACGCCGGGAAGACGCGCGCATGGGAGGACCCGTGCCCCGCACAAGGAGCCTCCACAGGCGAGGAGCCCCCTCGGAAAGGCCCTTATAGACGGGACAGTGAAGCCGGGCTCTGAATCCTTCGCTCGCCTGCCAACCTCACAGCCTATTACAGGCCTCAGGCGGAGTTCCAGCTGGGAAAGGGATGGGGTCATGACCATTATCCCGGGAAAGGGGTAGCTATTGGGGAAGCGCTGGAGAATGTGAACTGCGGAAAGGCCTCGGGCTCAGTACGCAGAAACCTCTCCCCCCACCCTGCTTCTGTCCATTCTCCGCGCAGGACGGCTCCCGGTTCCACGACCAGCTCCGAGCCGTGGGAGGCAATCTGTAGACGACCAGCAGCGAACAAAATCTGACTCCACGCCCCAAAGCCTTCCCCTTTGCGCATCGGATCCCCCATAACACCATCTCTCGTAATCCAATTTAAAGGCCCCGCTGCCATTCACGTCTCGAGAACTGTGTGAGATAAACATTTCGGCAGACACGACCGTGCACTTGCTCTGGCCTCCTGGCTTCTGGATGCAGTTGCTCCACTGCCTTCCGCCCTGCGGCTTCCTAGCCCGGGAATCCTTCGCGGGACCACGCGGGACAGATGAGAGTCCGTGGGTGGAGGGGCGACACTGAGGAAGTCACCGCTCCACCCTGCACGAGCGAGCGGGACCCACTGCCCTGCTGGTGGCAGGGACAGCCACTGCAGGGCCCTGCGCGGCGAGGATGTCAAACCGTCTTCTTTAATCGGACACCCGCGCTGGACATGCTCGGAATCCATGACACTTGCAATGAAATGCCCAAGGTTACTAAACGCGAGTTCAGACAGGGCTAATTCAGAAATTACTGTCAAGATTCCCCGAGGAACGGTCATCATTTGGGAGGAAAAAAGTTCCAAATAGCAAAAAGTCCCACAACGGGGCTGTATACACGGTTTTCCTGTTTAGAAACTAAACTGAGGGTCAAAGGCATTCACTTCATTTAGGCTAAAAGTTGAAAAGGTTAAAAGATGTGTGATTAAGAAGAATCTGCAGTCGCGCTTTCCAGAGAAGAGGTGCGATCTCTAGCAAGAAAAAGGGGGAAAATCCAAATACCAAACCTCCCTTCCTGCCTGCGTTTTCCGAAAACACAGAGTTCGCCTCTGACTCACATTTTGTGTTAAAGTCGACTTTTTGCTTGACGCTCATGTTGACATTTCTCCCCACACAGAATAAAATTGAGACAGGAGGTGGTGAACGGTAACAGCGTTAGCGAGGAAGCCAAGATCTATCCCACGACACACTCAGCCTCTCCAGGGGCCGCACGTGTATCTCAAGCCGTCCTTTAAAAAATAAGAAAAAAGAGAAAAAAAACCCACGGAGGACCACTTTTTGTCTCTTACAAATTATGGAAAACATTTTCCCTCAATACCTGACCTGGCCACGTGCAAAATCTGTGGCCCCGTTCACAGAGATCGCCTGAGTCTGTTGCAAATATTAGTGTTCAGGGTACAAATAGGTAAAGCATTTTTGAGGGGGCGTAACTAGGGGGTGAGAAGGGAGGTTAACACGAGAACATTTTGTGCCGCGTAGTGGAAAACTAAAACCCAGCTGAGACCAGACACATAGTCTTAGAAAAAGAGTGAAACAAACCCCGCGCATTAAACCGCAAAGCTGAGTTTTCGGTTCGGCAGCCTGTGTTTGGACGGTGGCAAGTTCAGGCCCCACGCGAAGGTGGACGTGGCACAGAAGGAGACGCCCGCGGAGGGGATTAAAACGTGAAACCACCTGCATCTGCCAGCTAACGACGGCTCCATAAAGACCTTGGGGAGCCAACAAACGGGGAGGGAGGCCGACGTGACAGGTGCGAGAGGTCAGGCTCGTTTCCCAGAGTTTCACACACAAAATCCCACCAGGAAAGAAAGGACTGGACCCACCTGTTCTCCAGAGAGGGCTTTCCCTGCACAGGAGAGGAGCCCTGACTCCAGACACAGGGACACACGGAGCGCGGGGTCCTGGGAGCCAGGCTGCCTACTTCCTCCCGAAAAACCATTAAAACGGAGCTGCTACTTGTGTTAGACATTCCTGTGACCACTTTAAAGACACTATCTCTCCGTTTCAATCCTCAGATTACCAGCTCAAGTATCATCAATGCAGGGTGTGCCTGGGGCAGAATTGTAAAGCAGGCAGCCGGGTTCTTGGGTGGCCCCGGCTGCCTCCATCTGAGCTGTTTTCATGATGTGTCTTTCCTGTCTGCTTCCAATGTGTTGGGGTCTGCATGTGACCCCCCACAGTGGTGGTGGGTAATCTGCTGGTGGCTGTGTGTCATACTCGCCTCCACGATGCTGCTGCTCTGGTCACGTGGTATTGATGTTACGCCTTGTGCTGGCCCAGGGCCCCTCCCTGCATGTAAGGGTGAAGGGCCTGGCCATCAGGGGAGGGAGCCCATCTCTCAGATTTGAGCCTGAAATATGTAAGGAGAGCCTCAGACAGGACAGAGAGGGACTCTGGTTCTCTAGGCCTCCTGTTGACAGATTAGCATGCTCCCTGGAGACAAGTCAAGAGCTGGGACGCAAGAACCCAGACAGGGGACTCAGCGGGGCCCATGTCTTTGGGGCTGGAAAGTGGAGAGCTCAGCCTTAGAGGCAGGGCTGTGGTGCTCACCTGGGCTCTGCTCTCTTTTCCATCTGCTTCACCTTTGGGAGCAGTGTCTGAAGGGCCCAGCTGCATTAAAGGGAACACAGAGAAGGCAAGCGTGACAAGGCATGGGCAAGAACTTCCAAGTATGTACCACCCCCTCGGGGACCAGGGACAGCAGCAGAGCTCCAGGAGGTAAGAGCACCAGCAGAAGGTGGAGCCCCTGCAGAGGGAGCCTCGGTGTCCCCATCTGCGTGGAGGTTCTCCTCCTAGGCCTAAGTGTGGATTCTGGACTTTGGATTCTGATTCTTGGTTCTGGATTTTATTTTATCTGGATGTTACATTCCAGGCTCTTAGCTCCCAAGGGGGGGAAAAAAAAAATCAGACCTATTTAATCAGCAAACATATTCAAAGCTTATTGTGCACCAAGCTCCAGGAATGTTCTGGAGGCTGCAACACAACCCGGGGCTGCACCACGACCCGCAGGAGGCCGAGCCTCCCACTCGTGAATGCTATCCTCCCCCAGCCCCCCCCCCAGCTAATTCCATTCTGAGCCGTGTCTCTGGCTGTGAATGGAAAGACCTTATCTTCCGTGACAGGAATATCCGATGTCACCCGAAGGTCAAGGCCAGTTTTCTGGCCCCTGAGATCTTTGTGAGGCCACTTTTGGGCATGGGTCCCAGCTGACTGCGTTCTCTTTCATTATTCATGGTAGTTAGCACATCACCGAGTGACTCGATCTCCTTGCCTGTGTGTAATTAACAGGCAGAAACTTGTGGTGTCCCAGCTGCCAGACTTGTAACTGCGCTAAGTCTTAACAGTATCTTGCCCACTAAGGAATGTGAATCGACAAAGAGTACCCCGACAAAGGAAAGCTATACTAAATGACGGTGACTTCTCTAGCCTTTGAGAAGATAAATATGCTAATGAAGGATTCTTCTGAAAGGTGTGAAGGTAAAAAGGAATTGTTCCCAGCACTCCACGGGAAAGGAAACACCCCGACAGGAAGAGAGTAAAGAGGCAGGACTTGAAAATAAAGAAACACAAAGGTATCATCAGTGCAGATACACATCAAAGAACAGGATGTCCCATCCTCCCAGGAGGAAAGTGTCAACTTCCAAGCCTTCTGTAAAAGGTGTCGCTCCCTTTCTCACACCTCCACTTCGGCCTCAGGCTCAGTGCCCGGGCGCTATGCATTTCTCAGTGCTTACAGGACACTGAAAAATTAACTGCCTTAAAAATGCAAAACTAATACTACATGATTGAATTCACTCAGGTCCAATCATATATCTATCATACTAGTTGCTAACACAGGTGTGGGGCTTAAACAATAGAAATGCATGTTCTCACAGTTCTGGAGGCTGGAAGTCCAAGATCAAGGTGTCAGCAGGGCTGGTTTCTTCTGAGACCTCTCTTCTTGGCTTGTTGATGGCCGTCTTCTCCCTGTGTCTTTCCTGTATGTGTGTCTGTGTCCTAATCTCTTCTTAGAAGGACAGCAGGGAGACTGAATTAATTAAGGCCCATCCATACACCCTCATTTTATCTTCATTACCTCTTTAAAGGTTCTATCTCCAAATAGTCACATTCTAAGGTACTGGAAGTTAGAACTTCAACATGTGAATTTGGGGGAGACACAAGTTAGCTCACACAATGTCCCTATGATTCTTAAATTTAGAACTCACAAATAATTACTTCAAACAGTTTGTAGTTGAAAAGTTCTCACTTTGTAAGAATTCCTGGCTGTTCCCAATGGTTATTTCAAAATTAAACCCAATCGTGAATTCAATGAATTACTTGTAGACAGGCATTCACAGAAGCAATTCCTATTTCTGGCCCGCACATCTCTGCCCTGGTAGGATCTAACTCCCCGTGTGACACTGGGCGCCTCTGTGACATCTCAGCCCCCGCAGGAAGGACCCCCCACCTGCTTCACCTGCAGTTCCCGCATCGTCCTGGCGGCGGCACCATCAGAGCTCAGGTCAAAAACCACGAGTCCAGTTCTGGATGCTGAGTTTTCTCTCAGCCTGAATCGGACAGGTAAAGAAATCCTGCTAGCTCCAACTTCAAAGGACACTCATATCTGCACACTTCTCACCACCTCCCCTGCTAGGGGGCAAGTCACCCTTATCTCTCCTGATTGCGGCTTTGGTCCCCTAACAGTCTCTCTGCTCCCACTCTTGTCCCTCCACAGTCTACTCTCAACACGGCAGCCAGAGTGGATCTTGTAACTGTAACTCAGGCCATGTCCAACCCTGTAATTTTCCATTTCACTCAGAGTGGAAGCCAAAGCCCCAAACTGACCTACAAAATCTATACCGTGTGCTCCCTGCTGCCTCTTAGAGCTCCCGCCCGCCCCTCTCCCTGCCCAGCTGCACGGGCCTCCTGCTCTTGCTTAGTAACTCCCACCGCGGGGAACAGCCTTCCTCCGGGTGGAGCAGGTCTAACTCCCCAGCCTGCTTCATCTTAGCTCAAATCTAACCTTCCCTAAGAGGCGTGTCCAACCTCGACACGGGAGACGGTCCCCACCCCTCTGTGGGTATCCAAATCGGCCTTCCCCTGCTCTGCCAGTCCTTCCCTCGCGGCCCCTCCCGCCGTCTAACAGGCCGTCGGGTGCTGTTGAGAGTTCTCGCCCCCCCCCGCCACTCCCTGCCCCAGGTGAGCCCCAGGTGAGCCCAGGTGAGCCCAGGTGAGCCCCAGGTGAGCCCCAGGTGTTCTTCGTGAATGTGGCCTTCCCCGATCTGAAGCCGCCACGCAGCGGCACCCGGCAGACGCTGTTAAAGGAATGGGTAGGTGAGTAAATGAAAGGACACAATTCTTTTCAGTACTTTCAACACTACATCGAAAAGTGGCAGTTAGCCTGGCCGGGTGGCTCAGTTGGTCGGAGCGTCATCCCATACAAGTGTCATCCCAGAGAAAAGGTTTCGGGTTCGATCCCAGGTCAGGGCTCCTATGGGACACAACCGAGCGATGTTTTTCTCTCTCTCCCTCCCTCCAAGCCTAGGAGAGATTCCTTCAAAAGAGAAGAAAAATTAAACTGAACTTAGATTTTTTTGGTTACGTTATATACCAGAAGAAATAAAATTATAATTATAGACATTTTGGGTAATATGATTGTGGCATGATATTTTCATTCTCAGTCCAAAAGTTCTTTTTCTTTTGCGAAGGCATCAGAAAAACTACCCTGTACATTCAAGGACTCAGAAAATCTACCATCTATGTGCCCTTCTTAAAATTTTTTCCAAAGGTACACTACAATACACTGAAAGATACTTGTAATTCCAGTCCCAGGGCCAGTAACTTGCTGGATAAAAGGACTGGCCACTTGTCATTAAAATCAATGAACAACGTTACATCTCAAATAATCATTGTAAATAAGTAAGTGCAAATGAAATTTAGATTTCTCATAGTTACAGGTGATACATAATGTAAAACAATGTAAGAAACAACAAGCTGGATTTTGTTTTCATTAGGAAAAAAAGTGTTTATTAAACACCTTGCTGGCTGGCTATTTCAAGCCAGAACTCACCCATGTGGCTGGCTACTTTTCTGTACTTGAATATTAAATTTAAGCATCTGAAAAAACTTAAATGTACTTTATTTTGTCATATCTTACTTATCTTTATATTACCATATGTCAAAATTAAATATATTGCCTCTAATATTTTTAAAATATTTTATTAATTTTTTATATACATATATTTTTAAAACAGTCTAGAGTGTTCTTTTAAAACTCTACATCGCTTTCAGGTCTTAAAATTACATAAATGAATGTAAGTTCAGACACGAGTTAACTTGTGACTACTCAGCAATGTTCAGACACAGAAACATGAGTATACTTGTGACCCAACAGCAAGAGCTATACACTGAACACTCCTATAAGTCTCTGTGGACACACAAAGCCCATTGTCATAGCACAAGGTGAGGACAATGGCAGAATAAAAGATGCTGGGATGGATGGAGCCTGGGAGGCTGGAAATGAGGTAATGATTACAATAATTAAAAACCATCACCCTAAGTTTACTCCTTAAAGCCACACTCAGGAGGAGGCCCTGGCCCTCAGGGAGGCAGGACACAGTGGGGAACAGCCTGACAGGAGGCAATGGGAGCAGGATGGTGGGGAGCTGGGAAGGGCCAGATGAGCACACACCTCGAGGCCCTGGAGAGACCTGAATCCCAGTGCGATACTCCAGACACTTGGGTGCCTAGGAGGCCACACCAGATCCAGGGAGGATTTTTATTAACAAAATCTGGAAAGCTGGTGATGAAGGAAATGGTAGAATGGGAAATTTCTCATTTTATATTGGGGAAACCAGAGGATAATGCTTAATCTGGACTTCGATAATTTGCGAAAAGTTGAAAAATAGAGAAAAACTTAAGGGTAAGTGAAATGAAAAGAGAACATACCTGGTGATATGGACAGTCGCTGGTCTTGAAGGAGACTTAGAGCGACAAAAAACTCTCCTGCTGACCAGGGTCCAGAGCAGCAGGGACCGTTGCTAGAAAAGAGCTCCTGACTTGAGAAACTCAGCAGCACTTGAAGGACCCGGGCACATCCCAAAGCTGTTTGGAGCCTATAGAAGCTTCAGGGGAGCATCAAAAGTGAAGGATCTTAAGATTTATGAGAGAAGCGAGGCCTCCAACAAATATTCTTCTCCTTTTGAGGGTAACAGCTCCTGGCTTGCCACTGGGTCCTGGGGGACAACTGAGCACGGGCCACCAGGTGACCAGACCCTTGACACCCACCATTCACAAACTGGGTGTTAACTGATCTACTTGGCCATAAAATTGGAAATCCCAAGAGGTGCTCAACCACTACGAAAAGACGATCTTTACAGGTCAATGCGTGACAGTTTCTGAAGGCACAAATAAGGCCCACAAGCATGTAGCGCACACGCCCAGCATGCTCACCATGGCCACACTGGGAGCCTCGCCCATACCCGTGGCCTCATGGCAAATTCCCAACAACCCACTGACTACAGAGGAAAACAATTCCGGCCGGGTTTAGATGGCTCTGTGCTGTATGTCAGCACCAGCCCAAAGTGGATTGTTGCAGTCATTACAGACCCACTTAGGGGTAGCCCTGAACACTGGGGAAAGAAATCCTCCCAGTGGACAGCACTTAGCCTGAAAGAGGAGATGGCCTGGGGTGAGGTCCTACAATGATCCATGGGGTGGCTAACAGCTGGCCATATGGTCAAAGACAATGTCATGGTTAAAAACCCCACAACTGTGTATGTATATTAGTCTGACTCTATTTTTAAAATATATATTTTTGTACACACATATATAGTTCTATATAGTTCTATACCTATATAGATATGTAATTATATATATAATTGTAAAATTAAAATTATGTATGCCATAATGGTAATATTATAAGTGGTTTTTATTTTCTTTCTTATATTTTCCTAGATTTTTTTCCACCGTGTATTGCTTTCACAAACAGGAAAAGAGTTAAATATTGTTCTAGAAAGGAAACTCCTTATGGCTCTGCACCATAGACAGGCATTGGGCATGCTCTGTGGAGTTTATTTTGCTCTGAAGTCTGTCTTCTGTAAGCAACACCGTGGTCAGTCTGTGGACACGTCCCATCGTGACCTTTTGTGAGTGTGGTTTGGCAGAGCCCATACCACAGACAGTGGAATCATGATCTTTATAACCTATTCAGTCATATAAATAGATGCAAAATAAGAGGCTTTCTGTCCGTCTAAAAGTATCCGAGGCAGCATGGCCTCACTGAGCGGCTGAGGCTTTGGGGTGAGATTGGCAGGCACTTGATTCCTGACTCTGCTGTTCACCAGACTTTGGACAACACTACTGACCTCCAAGTCCAGGCTTCCTCTTCTTGAAAAGTGGAGGATGCCAACCCCTTATCCTAGCCTTATGGTGTGATCCAAATAACTCAAAGTGCTGGGTTAGGGAAGATACCTATCGACTGGTGCCTAGCACATGGCAGGACCTCTGCATCCATTCGACACATACACACAGTAAGGCAGAGTGGATGGTGGAGATGGAACAAGGGGCCAGCTCAACCTTTCCAAGCCCTGAAATACTGCTGACTTTTACCAGCAGAAATGGAGTCAAAAGTCTCAGTTTAGCCCAGCTGGTGTTGCTCAGTGGTTGAGCATCAACCCAGGCACCAAGAGGTCGCCAGTTCAACTCCTGGTCAGGGCACGTGCCTGGGTTGTGGGCTTGATCCCTACTAGGGGGCGTGCAGGAGGCACCAATAGGTGTTTCTCTTTCACCAATGTTTCTCTCTCTCTCTCTCTCCCTCTAAAATCAATAAAAAATATATATATTTAGAAAGTCTCAATTTACCTTCTGCCCAACAGACTATGATTGACAGGGTCATGAGCATGGGTCGGCTGAAAGAGAGGGGCAGGAGAGCCTTGGTGAGCTCCCCCTCCCTCGGAGCCCTGATTCCTCAGTAGGTTGCCCCAGTCGTGGGTGTGACTGAACCTCCAGTCACCATTCACACTCCCACGGCCAGACGGGAGCCACAGGATGGACAGGAGCGTCTCCAGCTTCGTGAGGCCCAGCAGCAAGTCTACGCTGGCGACAGCCTCCGGGAGAAGCGCTCCCCGCGGCCCCTGCCTTCCAGTCTGTGCTCCATGTCAGTCTGGGAAATGCCTTCACTTGACAAAAATAAACTAGCACATTCCATTCAGGTGGGTGAAGCTGGAGAGCAAGAAAAGAAACAGCCTTGGAGTTTGAAAAGCATTTTCTGACCCCGTAGCCACAAGCAAGCCCTGCGGCCCATCTCCGTCCGGGTCCGTGTCCCTCCCCGACATCGCGAGGAGGCTGCGGGCCGGGTCACAGGGACACAGGCAGAGTGCGCCGAGCCCACAGCTCCAGCCCCCAGGGCGACGGTGCACCTCTCTGCCCAGCTCTTCCCAAGTCGGCCGCCTGGGAGAGGCCCTTCCTGTGGACAGGCTGGGGCTGGCAGCCGGCTCCCGGTCTACCAGCTTTGTACCCCAAGACCACGTGCTCGTGGCCCTCAGCCCTTCGTCTCGGGAATGAGGGTGATGAGGCCATCTTGAGGTCACGGCCGCCAGCCTGCTTCAGGTGCCTAGGAGCAGTGAAGGGGGAAAGGAGGCTCGGCTTCAGCGAGCGCAGTCCCACGGCAGCCGAAGTTTCTGGAGTTGCCAGGGAGGCCCTGGCAGCCTCGGGTGGCGCTCCGGCAGCAAGGCCAGAGCCCGCGGGGAGGAACCGGCCGCAGCTCCCATCCGCAAAGCGGAGCTGCGGGGCTCAGCGAGGAAGACCGGGAGCGGCCCCCTCCGCCTTCCCGTGTGACGTCCACGGTGGTCACATCTGAAATAGCTCCACCAAGCAACGGCTCTTAGCCTCGGCGCCCGCGGCCATGGCTGAGGCGCGGGCAAGTTATTCCATAACCTGAGGCTATCAGTCAGCCTTCAAAGCTTGTGAGTGAGGAAAAGAAAGACAAAGGGGTGTGTGTGAATGTGTGTGTGTGAATGTATGTGTGTATATGTATGTATGAATGTGCATGTGTTTGTGTGTTGTGTGTATGTGTGTACGTGTGATTGTGTGTGTGATTGTGTATGTGTGTATGAATGTGTTTGTGTGTTATGTACATGTATGTATGTGTGTGTGATTGTGTGTGTGTGATTGTGTGAATGTGTGTGACTGTGTGTGAATGTGTTTGTGTATGTGTGTATGAATGTGTGTTGTGTGTTGTGTACGCGTGTGTGATTGTGTGAATATGTGTGACTGTGTGTGAATGTGTTTGTGTATGTGTGTATGTGTATATGAATGTGTGTTGTGTGTTGTGTACGTGTGTGTGAGTGTGTGTGTGAGAGTGTGTGAAAGAGAGAGACAAGGAGAACGAGGAAAGAAGGGAGGGAGAGGAGGAGGGAGGGAAACGCACAGCTCCCGGCTGCGGGCTTTCCTGCGTCATCCAGGATGCGCGGGGCTGACAGTCTCGCAGAAACCCTGGGCCCGTCGCCTGCCCTCTGCTGCACCAGAGGAGGGGCGATTTCTGGATGTTAAGCTGACCCGGGCGCTCCGCAAGCCCAGCGAAGGGGCAGCAGGCCTTCCTCATTTATCGTGCCAGGTGAGAGCATTTAGAGGCCCGAGGGAAAGCTTTCGTTGCCCTGTCAAGGTGGGAGTCTGCGGGCGCCCCCCATTATAAGCCGCAGCCCGGGCTGTTCCAGGGGAGACTCGGGCTGAGAAACCAGCTCCCACTCCCTGATCCGCGCACCAGGCTCTGAGCCGCTGGGCAGCTCGAGGGGGCGCGAAGGCTCCTTACAACCGGGCTTCCTTCTGTAGACATTTAGGGTTCCCTTCCATCTCCACCGGTCGGGGACATCCTGAAATTATTTCCGCGACGCCTTGAGTTCCTTCTATACAGGAGGAAGCCTCGGGTTCAGGGCGCCTCCAGGACTATGGTCAATATAACGGATAAACAGGCGATTAATAACCAGAGGAGACGTCAGCATAATTCCCAGGGAGAATAGTATTTGTTCCCTGTGTGCGTAGAAAAGATGGTCTCAAGTCCAAAGGCGGCTGAAAGAGGCAGTCTTTTCTTTTTGATGACCTAAAAAAAAAAAAAAGAAGAAATATTTATAAGGTTTTTTAAAAGCAATCATTTGCTTATAGCCAAGAAATTTATTTGACTGTTATTTTAAATTGGGACAAAAAGGTCTCCAGCTTTTATGTGTTAAAAATTGTAACTGTTTATTGGGGGCACGGGACCAAAAACTCTCGTTTTATTGAAGCTTATGACACATGCTCGGCTATTAACCTTTCCCAGTGAAACGAGAACATTCCTTCTACGTTGTAGCATTCAGCGAGAATCTAAACATTTTCCCCAATATTCTTTTATTACAGACAATTTCTGGTTCAGTGAAAGTGTACTGCGTTACAAGACATTCAGAACGCTAGGGGGGAGGAGTTTTAAACTATTTATCACCCGATGGGGTTTGATCTTCTGCTGGCCGTTATAACTTGAGAACAGAGGGCCTCCTCTGGGCGGGGGGCGCTATTTGTGAATAGTCTGTGATTCGGACCAGCTGCTCTTTCCCGAAGATCGTTCTTTTTTTTATCAGCACATTTGCACGGAAAGTTACCACTAATAAGCGGATGCGGGCTAAACAAACTACGGCAGGGCTGTTACCTTGAAAGAGAGATGTCGGATAAACCTCCTCCAGCCTTAAGCATCCTTGAGTTTCTTCATAATAAATCGGAAAGCCTGTTGCATCTTGGGCGTCTCATGTCACCGACAGAGAGGGACACTGTTGAGTAGTTTCTATGCGGCTTTCATCATGGGCTAAAATGAAAAACATCTTAGACGAGCAAGGCTGCATCCTCAAGCGAATTAGAAATGCTTTTTATTCAACCCAGACAAACAGGATGGAAATAACTGGGTTGTTTTGTAAATGTTTCCCTGCCGAGCTGAAGCCAGATTGTCCTTGCGTTGTGCTTGGGGACTTGAGAACAAGAAAGTGGAAATAATATATTTTTTTATTGAATTTATTGGGATACAGGTTTTGAGTGCACAACTCAATAAAACATCATCTGCACAGAGTCTGAAGATGCTGCTCCTGGCCAGGCAGATGGAAAAGATGGAAAAGCAAAATAATTACTTTCTCTCAAAATATTTATGGTTAGAAATGACTAATTCAGTTTCCTATGGTATACTTCTAGAGGTGTGAGGGTCAAGGAATCTTTTACCATAAATCTGTTTTACTAAAACTTAAGAAATGTGTGGAATCTCACCTGCCGAAGAGTTTCACGGGTTATACACCAGAATCCAACCCTGGGGTGCAAAGAAGAGAGGACTGGACACAGTCGCAGAAGTACCAAAATGAAAGTGACCTTTAAATGTGCTAGGAAATAAATTTTATAATAACTGCTGACGGGAGTGTAAGTGGACACAACACGTTGTGAAGGGTAATTTGACCATATATTTTAAAAGCCTTGAACATGCAAATAGCTTTGACCTAGGAATTCTAATTCCAGGAACCCTTCAGAGTCTTTAAGGATGTTCGTTGCGACCTAAACTTCAACATCGGGAAAACATCTAAAGAAATGCCTGGCAATGAGGACCAGAAGGCAAACAATTTCAGGAAAGACACACTGTGCAGCCCCTTAGAGGAATGTGGCAGAAGAATATTTAAAGACGCGACAAATGTTCACGAGAAAAAGGCAGTTGCTAAAGAGTTGGGACTGTATGGTCCCAGTTTGTTGAAAAACACACAAAACACTGAAAGGAACTACAGTATGTCAAAATAACAACTGTCCTGTTAGCACATGTGAGCCCATACGTGTGTGCTGGACTCTTCTTGGGCCGTGACCAAGAGGTGGTACAGGGCTCAGCGATTCAAAGACGAGGCAGGGGATCATTCGGGGCAGATTTGTGGTATAAGCTTATTCTAACTTTACGCAAGTTATTTTCCAAATATACACATATGTTCTATCTCAAATACTTTTCAAATATCACTTGTTTGGTTTAAAAAATATTGATAATGATGCCTCCCTAGGAATGCTGATAAAAATACCCCATGATTATAGCAGTTCTGCAGTCTCAGATTTCACTTGGAAGCTTCTTGGAAGAGTGGACCTCTATCTCACAGGCTCTTCCTTTAGCTATTTAAACTTTATCACAAAACAGAGTCAGAGGAGTGACAGGTGACTGTGACTGACCTGTGACTTTGTCGAAGGTCACCCTCCCCCAGTGCCTACATTACTCTCATGTACACGTTTCTTCTTGCATTTGTTCATTCACTAAACACTGATGTCTGTGTCAGAGCAGAAAACACCAAGGTGACACAGCCCCTCCCTATAGCAAGCCTGTGACAGACCCCTGGGAAAGAGAGACGCCTGAACAGAGAGACCCTACAAAATTACCTGGAAGGTCACGTTCCCTGGCATCTCCCTATCATAGGTTCTTCTGCAATATAAACATCTTTAGAAAAGAAGACTTTTCTGGAAAGTGACTGGCTTTCCTCCTGCACACGATATAGGCTATAGGGGGAAAATGAAGGACAGAAAAGAGAAAGGTGGCTCTAAGACAAATTCACCTGCTTCCCAAGTTGACCAGGGGCAGGCAGCCTTGGGCAGGGCTTTCTCTTCCATAGAAGCATATTTAGAGGGTGCGGGTGACACCGAGTCCAGAAGCAAAGGCTCCAGAGGTCCGTGTTGGAGGAGAGAATATGCCAGGGCCAGAATGCTGCTCACATTAGCAGAACCTTCACATCTCCACGTAGTCATGACAAACCCAAGGCCAAGGATTTCAGTTTAATTAGGATTCTATAACTGTGGGAAGGGATTTTTTTTAAGGATGTCTTGTTCTCAGAAAATGTGAGTGGCCGTTTGGAGAAATCACCACCAAACTTCAAACTACTTCTTTGGTAGTGAAGGAAACAGACTCAGTCTTAGGGGCTTTTTTCCAAGTAGCTGAGCCTGGGCACCACCAGACTCACTGAATCAGAATCCTCAGTGAGTAGGGTCTTGTTGGGCCAAGCACATGTCCTTGAAGAAGTTTCTCCAGGAACTAATTCATGCCCCCCCCGCCCCCATGCACTGATGAGAACCACTGCTCTAGACATTCGAGATGGGGCGCTACACAGTCTGCAGGAAATCAGCGGTCCATCGGAGAGAAAAGCTTTCACTCAAAGACCAGGAGTAAAACACGGAGTCAAACGGAAAATCAAGACCTCGTGATGTGCAGCTCATGAACTTATTCAGCAGATGTTTACAGGGGTCCTACTATGGGCCAGGCGCTGTGCTAGTCTCTGCAGGTGCGATGAAGATGAGGGAGTCTCGGTCTTGGTCGTCACAGAGCTCACCATTCGGGGAGACTGGTCCCTCCTCATCACTAGCCTTTGAGATGATCTGGAGGCTGCGGGGAGCCTGAGCAGCGGTTCTGGTCTGCGCACCAACAGACCAATGATGGGCGATTAGGGCAGAGAGAGAAAGGTGGGGACCAGGCCAGGAGGGACCTCATAAGCCCTAGTAAAGAGGTGGGTCTGATTTACATAGTTTCGACCCTTGAAAGGAGTTAGGCAGGGGAGTAACATATGTAGAGTTGTATTTTGAGGTCAGAATCAAGTTTGGTATTTAACCATTTCAAGTCAAAGGTAAAACAGAGCAAGGTCATGGCATCTTCACTTTAAAGACTAAAGACTCAGCACAAAACCACGGGGGTCTCGGAAGTCCTAAAAACACACTGGCTGTTTGTCTACCCAAGTACGAGTGTATTGTGTTGTGACTGATGCTCCAAAACCCATGAATGGAGCCCCCGGTGGATCTGACTATCCTAATTTGGGGCCATGTTAACACCAGGCAGGGAGAAGAGCACCAGCCTGGAGCCGCTGCTCTGCCAGGCTCTGGGGGGTGACACGGGGAAGCTTTTCCAACTCCAAGGGCCCAGAACCCAACTGGGGCACACAGTATATATGTGGGAATAGGAAGCACAGCAAAGAACACCAGTGTTAAAACGACCAGAGGGGATGGACTACGACAGAGGACTGCCTGTCGAAAGCCAGGCTGACGACACTAAAGAGGAGGGGGCGGGGTGACGGCTCCATGAGCAGACACAGGCACGAAGCAGTGGCATGCGACAGTATTCCAGTGCGACACTTTCCAATGACCATTTTTAATATTCTGTAGCAAAATTGGGTTAGCACATGGAATACTATGCAGCTATGAAAAAGAAGGATCTCTTACCCTTTGAGACAGCACAGAGGGACCTGGAGAGTACTATGCTAAGGGAAGAAGCCAGTCAGAGAAAAGACAAATATCACATGATCTCACTTGTATGTGGAACCTAATGAACAAAATAAGCTGATGAACAAAACAGATCCAGAGACATGCAAGCATGGAACAGGCTAACAAATCTCAGAGTGGGGGCGGGGGGCAGGGAGAGAACAACTGAAGAACTTATATGCATATATGTATAACTCATAGACACAGACAATAGTGCTGTGAAGGCCTGGGGGGTGGGGAGCAGGGTGGAGCGGGTCAGTGTGCGGGGAAAAAGGAGACATCTGTAATACTTTCAACAATAAAGATAAATTTTAAAAAATTGTGTTGGAAAATTTATATGTGATGTTAGCTCCCCTTCTCCCCCACATGCACTTACAGAATTTGTGATGATAAACGTTGAGTCTAACAGATGAATTATGTACACTCTCTGTCTTCCAAATGCATCTTTGCTCCTGCTTTTAAACCTTTGTTATCAATGCCTGGAATACTCCTCAGGCCCCTCGGTCCTTACCTTCCTTAAGGGTCCACCTTAAACCCCAACTGACAGTAATGCCTCTGCCACCATGATAGAGCTCTGTCCCCTGACCCTTGCAATGGCACAAGGCTGGTTTGACCCCTTACCTAATGCGTGTCGTCTCCGTGGATCTCATGCAATCCTCACAGACGTCCTTGTGAAGGGGGGAGGGCAGAATCCATCCCATTCTTGTCACAGACCAGCACGCCGAGCCTCAGAGGTTAGACGAGCGAGGCTGGCTGCCAAATCCCACAGTTGGTGAGCAGGTGGGACGGCTCTGGAACCTGGAGCTGCCCCAGGCAGGTGCACTCTCCCAAGTGATGGTCAGCACTCTGCACCCTGGTTGCGTCACGCTTTTCCAGGCACGGGGGTGACGTTCTCTCCTGAAGGCCCTAGAAGACAATGATCCTGACTTTTACTCTGTGTCCCTGGAAGCTGCCAGGATGCCCAGCAGCCAGAAGAAAAGCACTGACCATTTGCTGCATAAAATACCCATTTATCGGATGAATAATCGAATGATATAACAATACATGCAGATGTATTTGTGCACCACCTTTCTACTCACTTTGGTTCCTTACTCAAATGGTAAAGTATTTATTTCTGAATTTAGAAAAGCAGCATTCAGGGTACCAGCAAATCTAAACTTCCTTTATTTATCCAGCTTTGCAAAACCCTGATCTTCAACAACAAGGCCCTGGATTTTAAAAACGCATCCCCTTTCATGGCCTGCCTTTTGGGGTGGTGTCTCAAGTCTATGATTTAGAGGCATGGATACCAACTGATGATGAGGGTCGTTCAGCCGCAACGTGAACCGACAGGCGTGGGTTTCAGGGCCCAGTAGGAAGTATCTGGAGATTCACCGTTAGGTTCTGAGGGAAAGGGTTAGCTGTGACGAATGGCGTGGGGAGAATGTGTAAGCGCTAAAGTAACAGCTGATGCTGGCTGTAAGTGACTCGCTGGCTTCCCTGCACGGTGGCTTTTGCTCTGTGTCTAAAGGAAGACACTGTCCTTACCTTTAATCCCATCTTTCCCCCTCTGAGCCCTACCTCATAGGACGAAATTCAGGAGCGCACGTCACCGACACCAGGAGGCCGTCTCTGCTCTGGAAAGCAGGGAGCACAGCATGTTGATCTGCAACTTTATAAAATTAATAAGGGTTTTTATACTTGAGAGAAATCGGCGCGCTTCGGGGTCCAGCCCCTATCAGAGGCGAAGCGGCCAGAAGGTGCTGTAGAGAAAGGAAGGACTGAGCTGACCAGAAAGGATTAAAGCAGAGGACACGCAGAGTCCCAGCTGGTGACTTTTCTTCTGGGTATGGCATTCATAAACATTTCTCATCAACTGTGTTCTGAGTTTAAGATAACATACGCTTGCTTATTGTAAAAAAGAACTGGCGCGTACAGAAAGCCAAACTTAAGAGGTGTCTTTTTGGCCGGGCTAGTGTGGCTCGCTGGTTAGAGCACCCGTCGGCCTCTGCACAGACGGGTCTCAGGTTTCCCGGCCAACAGCACGTACGTACCTCAGTTGCAGGTTCGATCCCCGGCCCCGGTTGGAGCCCATGCGGGAGGAAACCAATCAATGAGTCTCTCACATTGATGTTTCTCTCTCACCCCTCCCTCCCTTCCACTCGCTCTAAAAATCAATGGAAAAAAATATCCTCAGGAGAGGATTCACAAGAACAATAAAAAGAGGTGTTTTTTCACAGAGGCAACGCTCTCAATAAGTGTGAATTCAGAAGCCTCCGTTCAGCTAACCCACAAGGCCACGCAACCTTTGGGAACTGGGCCCTGTGGTCACTCAGTGCACCCTGACCCACAATCACACCGCGGGGCAGGACCCCAGTCACGGCCTGTGAACCCCGGTGCCTCAGAGAATAACTTCATTCTAGCGCTACTGCTGAACACCCCAATCCCAACACCGCAGGTAACCGGAGCTGGGGGGTGGGGGGGACTTGCCGTAAGGTATCAACCCAGAGCAAGGCTTTAACATTTTTTATTTTATTTTATGTTCTTATTTTTAGCTAACCTGAATAGTTTGTTGGAACTCCCCAGTTAAACTTTTAAAACAGTCACACTGCAGCTACAGAATGAGTTAGCCACCGCTGGGGACTGTTGCAGGAAGATGTAACAGAGATTATCAAGAAATCAAAACCAAGAACTTGTTTTAAAAGCTTGTGACGGGCAGAGGGAGAGAAATGGGAACATTAAAATGAAAAATTAGCTGTAGCCAAAATCTCACAGATGCAAAAAGGAGAAGGAGCGGGAGGTTGGGGGAAGAAATGACAAGAAACAGAAAGAAAAACATGTGGCTAAGGTGGGGGCGGGGGGAACCTGAAATCAAGAGGGAGAGAAGGAAAATTTCTTGTTATACTTTCATGGAAAGTTTGCATAAATAATAGTCCGCTGTCTTTAGATTTCAGATATGGTTAAAAGGAAACAGATTGTGATCACGGTCTTAAATACGCCCCCCCGCTTTGGGGAGAGCCCCCGCGAATGAACCCTGCGCCCCGCCCCTCATGCCCACAGCTGGTCCTGACCGAATTCATGGCTCTGACCACCCCTTTCACTCCTCTCCCACCTCCTGCTGCACACACACGCTGAGGATGCTGAGTAGAAACAGTTCCTCCGAGCCCCCAGCCCAAGGGCCAAACCAAGAAGAGGCTAAGGCTTCCCACCCAGCTTGCAATCTTTTTTTCTTTTTTGGTTAATCCTCACGGAAGGTATTTTTCCCATCGATTTTAGAGAGAGTGTGTGTGGGGGGGGACATCTATGCAAGAAAGAGACATCAACTGGTTGCCCCCTGCATGCACCCCGACCGGGGCCAGGGATCAAACCTGCAACCCAGGTATGTGCCCTCGGTTGGGAATCAATCAAACCCGAGACCCTTTGGTGCGCAGGCCGATGCTCTAACCACTGAGTTCACTGGCCAGGGCTCAGCTTTCAATCTTTGAACAACTTTTTGGCATTTCCAAAGCCATACCCTGGTTGCTGGTTTTCTCTTGTAATCGGGAAGACACACTTCCAGCAGCACAGCGAGCCCACTTCTAGGCTGCTTAGGTCAGAAGCAGGCTGGGCAAAGTGCTCCACCCTTTGCAACCCTGCTTGAGGCCAGCACACCGGGCCCCTTTCTTGCACAACGGAAGATTCCAGAGCTCACAAGGGCCGTCGAGAAACAGTGACGAGAGGAAGTGCCTCCCAGGAAACCCAGAAAATGGTGTAAAAGTGGCATAAATTGTTCAGCTGAGGTCATGGTCTTGGGCAGGAGTCTGAACTCCTGACCTCAAGACAAAAATGGGAGAACAGGGTCGGAAATGACAAATGTGAGGGAGGGAAAGAGACCCTCCTTAGGCAGGCAGGAAAGTGGAAAGTGGGGTTCAGACAAGCCCTGGGGAGAGGAAGGCATGTGATCGAGGCCCTGAAATATGGTTAACATTTAGATATGCCGAGGCCGGGAGTGGGAGAAGGAAACGGGCTTACCAGACAGATGGTGTTACTATGAAGTCAACACATCACTTTCCAAGTACTGACAGTGCGACATGGGGTAAGATACACATTAAATAATATTAACAGTGACCCCTTTCACTCTGAACCTTAAAATTCTTTAGAGCTATCCTAGTGGGACCCAATAACTCCATGAATAAGCGTATGGTCACCGTTCTGTCGAGCTAAGCAGCCACCTACTTGGGAGAAGTTGAGGAAATGTCCTATTTTTTCCCATTGGTCAAAAATATCATCCATATTTATCTACCCGGTTTTATAAAGTGCAGTGGATGGAGTACCATCCACATACACTGCAAGGGAACAGCTAAGTGAGCGAGCGGCAGGTGCTGGGAGCCAGGTCCTCACGGCTGGGGTAGGAGGCCGCAGGTAAGCGGGGGGAGCGGAATGGTCTGTACAGTGATGGATTAGCGCTGGGCGCATGAGCTCGCGGGGGCCTGCTAGGACACAGAGGCTACACATGGAGGTATTTATAGACACGTCTAGATACACAGGTTAGACCTCCTTGCTCTATTTCCTGAAGGGCCTAGAAATATTGGCTCTCCAGAGCAATGGGCTTACCTAGCACCTCGTCTTCGTTTCTAACACCATCCCCCAATAAAAGAAGCCTGGGCTCCTTGGAAAAGTGGCTGATTCTAAGGCTGGGGCAGAAAATACTCAAGTGATCCTAGAGTATTTTTAAGTACCAGAGCCCTGGCCAGTGTGGCTCAGTTGATTGGAGCATTGTCCTGTACACCAAAAGGTGGCAGGTTCGATTCCCTGTCAGGGCAGATGCCCAGGTTGGGGGTTTGATTCCCGGTCAGGGCACATGCAGGAGGCAGCCGATCGATGTTGCTCTCACATTGACGTTTCTCTCTCTCTGTGTCTCTCCCTTTCTCTCTCTAAAATAAATAAATAAATAAAAATAAAGTACCAGAAAGTTCAGAAGTGTAAAAACACAACAAACACATACCCTTATCATCGTGGTTGGTCGGAAGCCACACTGTATCTTCTTGCGTGACAAATCTCTTTGTTTCATTGCCACTTACAGACTATACCAACACACAGATCTTTGGTCTAATGCAATATCTATCTATCATCTATCATCTATCTATCATCTATCTATCATCTATCTATCATCTATCTATCTATCTATCTATCTATCTATCTATCTATCTATCTATCTATCTATCATCATCTATCTAACATCTATTTATCTATCACCTATCTATCATCCAACTATCTCTGAAAGTTGCCAGTGATTTCTCAGGCCTTTGATGAAACAGCTGGTCATACATTTCTATATAAATGTTGGAGAACAGCCCGGCCAGCGTGGCTCAGTGGTTGAGCATCGATCTAGGATCCAGGAGATGGAGGTTTGATTCCCGATCAGTGCACATGCCTGGGTTTCAGGCTCGATCCCCAGTTGGGGGTGTGCAGGAGGCAGCCGATCAATGACTCTCTTTCATCATTGGTGTTTCTATCTCTCTCCCTCTCCCTTCCTCTCTCTAAAATCAGTAAAGACTTATTTTTAAAAAAATAAATAAAAATTAAAAATAAAATAAATGTTGGAGAACAAAATGCCCATAGTGCAAAGGTGAGAGGAAATTAAACTGGAGGAAGATCGTGGCCTGTGGATACAAAGAGGGCAAGGCAATATAAATGTGAAATTTAAAACGCTAGTAATCAACGGCAGTTGTGTACATAACAATTATGTATATGAAGTATACATTATATATATTCCTATATTATTATGTTAATTTAGTAATAAATATTATATATCATTACGTATGTATAACAAAGACCAGGAATGAGTCTAAATAAAATATTAATAGACAAGATAGCGTAACAACAAACAAAAATGACTGGTTTTATGTAGAGAAAAATCGGTTTATTACCTAAAATAAACCCTAGGTAATAGAAAAGTAATGCATGAAACTGTACAACAAAGAGAAAAACGGGGGACACGAAGGAAGGTCACCTGGGAGGAATGTGTTGGATGGAATCTGGGGTCACCCACCGAAGTGGTCACCTGGACAAGCCCGGCTGCCCCAAGGTGCAGGATGTTCCCTGCCCCCGATCCGCAGGCCTTGGCCCGAAGCCCTCTCTCTGCCGAGAGGGGAGACCGTTCTCTCCTCTGGGCACCAGGCCCTCTTCGCCCTGCGCTTCCCAAACTAACTCCGCCGGCCCTTCTCGCCTCATCTGCGGCCTCGCCCCTTAGCATCGCCCCTTAGCATCGCTCCCGGCGCAGCGCCCCCACCCGCCCGCCTGGCCTGGCCTCTTCTGGAAACTCCTGCGGGGCGCTCAACGCGCGCTGTGCATTTTCATCACGCGTGGTGCCCTGTGCGTGGCATGATCGACGACTTACTTTACAGGAAAAGCCTGGGGCCACCGAGCCCGGGGAGGTGGAGTATCCCCGAGCCCCGTGTTCCCACAGCAGGCCTGAGCTGTCGCAGCTAATGAGTCACTCAAGGCCGGCGGGTGGCTTCTTTTCAGTCTCCGGTGGCTCCTGATTTCTCAGCTGGAACAGGGCTGGGGTGAATGGCGAGCTCTCTGCTTGGATTGTCTTTATGGAAGAAAAAAACCCCACTGCTCTGAACGCTTAGAAATGGGTTAAAACCAGACCGTCTCCTCTGGCTAGAAAAGATTTTTATGAACTGTGACTATGCTCTCACAGGCGTCGGGGGCCTGCCTCCACCTTCGCAGTTCCTCCCCGCACGTCCTCCACGCGTCCAGGCGACTGGGCCGCTCTGAAAGGCACACAGGCGACCCTTCCTTCCCTCAGCCCCGCGGCCTTGGTCTAGCGTAAAACGCACCACGTGCTCCCAGGAGTCCTGCTCCCTAACTTCATTCTTGAAAAATGAAGTGTCTGCACCAGGACGGTCTGAAATATAGACACAAACTCTTTCAGCTAAAGTAAGACTCGTCCTCCACGGCTGTCGCCTGGGTCGCCCACACGTATCCGAATGGCACGGCCGGGGTTCGGCGGTGAGCCTGCTGGGGGTTTTGCCTCTGCTGGGCAGCCAGGCTCGACTTCAGAGCGGCATATTGGTTTTGATTAAGAACGTTGTCTCCTAGCTTAATCGTTCGAACAGATCGCTTCTGGTTCCAGAAAAGGGAGTCCATTCTCCCACGACAAAGATTTGCCACCACGGAGGAGACTCAAAAGAATGTGTAATAGATTCTGAAGGCAGTTAAACGTGGAGGGTTCAAATCTGTGCAAGGGCCTCATCGGAAGATGGGGGTATCTCCAAGTGTTTACTGGAGAGGGGATCACATTTATTTGGGGATAGAAGTTGTGTGAAGTGCTAACAAAACAACAACCACATGCCTTTATAATTTCATACAAAAACTTAATTATATGCACCTCTAAAGCTCAGTCTTTTACATTTGAATAGCTACCTAAAAATGTGATTTCTTTCCAACATTCCTGGAAAAAGATTTTGATCGGAAATTTCCGTTTTTTAGTTGTTTTAATTCCAAAGCTCTAATCATGATTGTGCAATAAAATTCTGTTATAAAATCATATTAATGCAGGAGAGGAATAAATTGGCCTCACCTAAAGTATTTTCTGTTTACCAAAAAAAAATCCACTTAGACATATAACCAAATGTTATTTAATATCTTAAAAAGTAACACAATCCAAAATGGATATTTCACACAACACTACATAAACAACATGAACACAATATTACCATATGGAGGGACTTTCAAATATAGACTTACAAAAATCCCTGTGCTTTTTTTTCCTTTTAAGTTATTATACTAAGCATGACAAGTAACCATCCTGTACAATATGGCACACTGACACGATAGAAACCATGTTACAAATGTGCTGTTATAAATCAGTAACATTAGGGAAGACATTTCATGAACTGTAATTATTTCATATGAAATACTATACAATATAAACAGAACATCCATCTTGGATGACCTTTACAGCAACCAGAGACCAAGTAATTTAAAATTTTTTTTTTTTTCAGTGCAAACACATTTTATTCAAGGCAGTCTTGGCTGCAAAACTCCTTTCTAACATACAGTAAATCCCACTTGCACTTCTTAATTCATTTACCCTAATGCAATAGTCACATTCAGTCACTCAGAGAAAGATACCTGCAGAATTATGATCCCTTTTAAACTGAACGTTGAAATTTAATTCTCTGCTAGAAAGTTGTATCTATGTCAACTACTCTAAGGACCTTAATTTGTAGCTGTCGGTACTTACAGGAAGGCGACCCGAGGTTAGCTCTGGAGCTGCCCCGTCACGTGTGCGCAGTACCACACACTATCTCGCCCTTCCGACGTGGAAACCGCGGCGGTGCACGGGTGTCTGGGGGGGGGGGGAGGCAGGGAGGACCTGCGGCGAGGACAGGACTGGAAGGCGAGGAGCTGCTGAGCGTGTAGTTCACGACAAGTTTCCTGTAACTGCAGAGGACTGATATTGGAGATCTCAGATCTCAGATTTGGTACCTCTTTTTGGTGGGAGCAAGGGAAGGGGGTGCCAAGGTCAACCTTTGGCCAGGGAGGTAGGCAGCTGTGCGTGGACCAGCCAAGCTTCTAGCCTCACGTGGGCTTCCAGTCATCACTGCCTCGCTTGGGAACAGCCCCTTCCCTCGTTGGCAGGGGGTGTGCGTGTGGGTTTGCATTTGAAGCCAACAGGAGCGATTTAAAGCCCGGTAACTGATAGTATACAATCATAAGAAGGAGGCTGAGTCCCCCTTGAGCCTCGTAGAATTCTGAACCTTGCAAATCTGCAACTGTAAGTCAGAGAAAACACAACTGTGAAAACACAGGCTTACGTGTTAGGGGAGCCATCACCGGGGAGTCTCTGGGAGGCTGCTGCAAGAGATGCCGAGATTAACTCAGTCGGGGAGATGCCAATGTCTGTTTCAAACGCACCAGGAAATTTAATAATGAATTATATATATATATATAATTTATGAAATGTGTGCTAAATAAAAATCCACGGGAAAATAATGGATGTATCCTTAATACTGTAAACCCTTCTCGGAGAGTGACGGAGTGACAGCTGATTCTTTTATCTTACTTGGCAAAGATTGGACCGATGGTAATCCCTTTCCTGCCCATATTTTACTAACCCAAAGCAAAACAGTATTTTCCATGGCTTTTGCATTCATTTTTTTCTTGTGTTTTAGCTTCCCCAAGCCCTACACATGTGCAGAAGATTCACTTGGGAACAGAAGAGTATTGGCTGTCTTGACAATGGGTGGGACAGTCCTGGGGAGAGGAGAGGAAACAGTCACTTCTGCTGAGGTCCAATGTCGCCTGCCAGCACACAGCCGGCGGGTTCTGTGACTGACCTGTAGCAACAGAGAAGGTACCCGTCAAGGATCAACCTTCTCCTAATTTGAGAAAACACTTGGAACTAGATCGGCTCCCTTGGAAATCCAGATTATTCGGAGTAGAGCTCGATAATTGTACTGAATTTCTGTTGTGCTAAGCAGCACTGTGAAGAGTACATGATACAGTTTTTAACTGAAATTTCTGTGTCAGCACCTTCCACTGCCAGGAGCGGTCATGCTCCTGAAAGATGGCGTTTTAGCACAGGGATCAGAGAAGCCCGATATGAAACTGTAAACAAGGGTGTATGTCTAGATATACTTCTGACCACAATGGCATTTGAACGGACTGGTTGACTTCCCCACATCATAAATCAATACCAGTAAGGTGTACACTGAGGTGTACAATTCCAAACGCCCTGAACTTTTTGAATGAAAGTGGACAAAGGTGTCAAGTTGTATTTGTTTTCTTTGACTTTATTAGCACACATCAGAAAAAATAGCATTGTACTGAGTGATTTCTCAGGATGGTCTATCAAACAGATAGAAAAGAGATAATCAATAGCTGCCACTGTGTTCTGGGTAATCTTGTCACTCCTTCCGTCTGTTCATTTCAAGTATGGGGATTACACACAGGACCTGCTGGGTTAACTGTTTATGAATCGAATGCTTTGGAAGCACTTTGAGATGCCAAAATGAACTTGCAAAGTCATTATAGGTTGTTGTTGGTTTGTAATCAAGTCCCAAATACTGCCCATGTTATAAATGATGAGACTTTCCAAAATATGATCGCTATTGTTATTGTGAGCAAATGTCTATCATTTAAATTAAAAACTTTACTTTCAAGTACACTTTGTGGTGATAAGTGGTTCATCCTGGGTAGAATTTTGCAAAGCTAGCTGTGCCAACCAAAAAACAAGAGAAAGATGCTTTCGTTTTCATGGAAGGGGGTTTCTTTTTCCCCAAGGTGACTGCAACAGAATTGAAATTTACATTTTAGAAATGCTGGTTGGGCTGTGGAAAAGGGAGGCTTGGGAACAGCTGGTGTTTGGATCACTGTTACTCCAGATTAACTTTCAATTTCTGCTTCCTGAACTTGAGCTTCATGAAGTCAGGAAAGCAGTCATTTTCATGTTATCTTTATCCAGCTAGTCCCCTTTCAGCTCTCCCATTTATTTTCTCTATCCGATGGCAACCCCCCCCATTTTCATATGCTCATTTAGGTCCCCTGAGATGTACAAAATATATAAAATGGAACACAAACTATGTAACAGAAGCTGAATACACAGCACTGCTCTTTTCATCGCAGCGACGTTTGGGCTCGATAGGGTAGCATGGGAGTGAAGGCAGAGAGGACCAAAGTGCTTCGAAGTCCAAATTTCTCATGTGTCTCCTGTTCCTGAAAACCTAGAATTCAAATCAGATTTTTACAGGAGTAAATCGCTTGCTACGTTTTGTTTACCAACTGGCTCTTCACCAGGGGGATCTTTTTGAGGGAGCTTTTTGCAGGGACTGGGGGATTGAGGAGGAGATAAGAAATTTAAACTTCCTATATAATCCGTAACAAAATCAAGTGCGCCTCTGTGGGGAAGAGGGGAGAAACGGGCTTACATCTGAACGTGAAATGATGCCGTAAAAGAAAACCATGGCCATGAAGAAGTCATGAGTCCACGTGGGCAAATCGCCGCCACACACACACAGAACGCCACAGCCCAGTGACGCACAAGTTCTGAACTTGGCTTTTCCAAGCAACACACCTGAACGCGCTGCTGCTGCTTCATCGAATTTATGGAGGTAGTTATATGCAAAAATAAAAATTACCATAAAGTAATATGCTGCATCATAATAATACATAAGTGTGCAAAATGCCGGCAGATGGGTTGACCCTTGAAAGTTGAACGCTACACAGAGATTCAACCAGATTCAATTTTGTAAACCTTTCCGCTGATAAACTCTAAGTGGAGACTCTATAAGCAGCCACGGAACACAGAGCAGTCGTTTCACTGGAGGAGAGGGTGTCGGTGAAGCCTGGTCACTGAGAACCTCGCCATAGACCACCCGGGGTCACACCTGTATGTGCTTCCTGCCCCCCTCTTGCCCCCCTCAGAAATCCCGAAGAGATCAGACGGGGCTGTTACTAAATATCTTGTATCATCTCTAAAGTCCATCGTTCCTACGCTAACGGCTGCAGGTCTAAGGGAGTTTTTTGTTTTAATCATGTACCCCACAGCATCAGGCAAAAAGTGTACATGTTTTACTTGAATAATACCTTCTGTAAACCTATTTCTGGTGAAATAGTGATAAATTCATATTTTAAAGCTTCTAACGGTAATGTTTTCTTTTCCTGGTCACACAGCATTTGATTATTATAATGGCTACGTCCAGAGGATCAACCAGAGGCTGATGGACTGTTTCAATGGTTATATTATTTATGAACTGAGAGTATGATAAACACTGGAGAGCAGGATTTTGGAGGGGGGAAAAACAAATCTAGACAGAAGAATTTAGTAACCGTATGGTATACAGCTCCCCAAGGAAGCAGACTGTATAGAGTCTCTTAAATATATTATCATTCCTTCTGGACATATTTAAGCAGTGAGACAAATAGTGCATTTCTGAGGAATCGAGGCATGCCTTGCAGGAAATAAGGCATGACACCGAGAGCCAACTGACGTGAGCATTTTAGCGGTGTGGGCATTGACCAAGAAATGTAGTTAGGTTTCACTCTAAGCACAGAAAAGGAATCTAGACTGAACTTGATGCATCCGGTTCCCGATGCAACTTCCAAATATCTGAAAGAGCGTGAGGGAGCACCCTAATGTTTCCAGAATCAGACCGACCACGTGTGCGACTGCATTCTTTCAACAGGCTGCTGGCGATTAAACCTAACACCGGAGCAGCAGTGCTTCGCCAATGCCATGCCGTTGACTGCAATCCGAGGAGAAAATCTTTTAGACTGATTTTGGGGTATATATTTTATGGTCTATGACTCCAAACATCACATGCCACTAAACTAAATAAACCCTTTGTTGGACCCTTTACTTGTGTCCTATGTAACCCTTTTGCAAATAATTTTTTTATTATCTACAGATTGATTTCCTTGTTCCCATAAAATAAAACACGGGGACTTGAAAAATCTCCTTCCTAAAAGGCTGAAGCTTATTTGTCACCCCTCTGCTGCTCGCCGGCTACTTTGTATTCAACGTGACACTGTAAACCAAAGCCAAATGTTAACAAGCCGTTTTGAAACACGCTGGTCTGATAACCATACGTCCACCTAGAAATGCCTCCTGAAACCGGTTACTAAGTCTCTGTAAACATCACTCTGGCATAGTTCCTATATGCATAATTGCTATCCTGGTCGATTTTAGGGGAGCACAAGTTAGAATCATACCACAATCGCAGAATGAGCACATTCTGTTGTTAATTACATGGGCACATGTATATTTTCTGATCAAAAATTACTTTAAAGTTTTCTGTATAGATATCTTCCCAGGAATAAAAGGCCTGAAGTTCAACTTTCCCTAAATCTTTCTCTTTTCTATAACCACTAAAAATGATCTCCCACAGCCTAATTTAGGCATTCTATTTAAAACTACATAAAATAGATTTATGTCCTTCCATTAGAAAGAATAGCACCCCCAGGCCATACTCTTCATTTGTATCACAAAGAACATTTTGCTTTTAAACAAACTAATTATCGTATCCACTATAGCAAGATGGGATCGTCATAAGTATCCCAAAGAGGAAACGACCTTCCTCACGTATTGGGCTCACACCTTCTAAAAGTCCACGTTACCTCTTCCATCACCCAGCGCTGTGTCCCAGCCGGACCGGGGACCCCTTCCTTTTTACCCCTTCAGATTCAAAGGCCTATATTCCTGCTTGTGATTGTGGGAGGTTAAAACTCAGACAAGCATCCGTGACACTTAGAAACAAAAATCCTGACAACACACACTCCCAGTATCTCCATCCCGACCCCCTCGGACACACTTCCTCGGGCTCCTGCAAAATCGCGCCACGGAAACTCACAGTGAAAATGACAGGTGCGTAAGCGACTCACACACAAAGGGCTGGGGTCTCTTCTCGGCTGTTTGGCACTGATTTCCCTCACGGTGGGCCCTTGCATTTGACATTCTGTGTTGGCCTCATTTGTTTTTGTTTGTTTGTTTGTCTGGAAGTGGCAAGAATCAGTTCTGTGGCACCATCTGCCCACAGACTGGGAGCAACACGCACCTGTGGCATTTAGAAATGGAACTGGCAACCGCATGACATTGAAATGCATATTACACTTACAGTGTCTAGACTCTCCTATGTGTGCTCAGTTACAATTAGTGAAGCAAAAGTGTACAGATCACCCCTACTGCTATTCTGTTGCTACAGAGCCGCAAATGTGAAAAGCAATACTCGGAAAGAAAGACGTTCGTGTTTTGCTCTAGCCTACTTAGCAGCACAGTTTAAGTAAACACGAAAACTGTGGCATACATGCTTGTCTTCCCGAAGATGTAAACATCAGTCCCAGGGTCGTAAACTTGGCCGTATCGAACGAGACAGGAGATCTGAGGCAGAACAACGGTCACACGCTAGTCACAGAAGCTTGCAAGCAGTTGGAAGGTTTCTGTAATTTCTCGGCTTCGCTGGCTGGGGGGTCCGCGCTCGCTCGGAAGCTGAAGGCCGGGCCAGCGCCGCCGTGGGCCGGGCTCAAGGTGGGGTTCTGGCGGCGGTTACTCTCAACAATGCTTGACGTGTTGGAAGCCAGGCTCTCCCGAGTGCTAAAAGAGTAAAAAGGGTTGGTTTTGTTTTGTTTTCAACATAAATAATTATAGAGCGAGCTCCGGAGGAAGAGCCAATGATGCAGTTAATGGATTTCCTCTGTTGGTTCCTAATGTCACGGACAGAGCAGCTCACGCTGATTATTTACACATGCTCCCCGTGGCTCCGGAGCTGCGCGGACGGGGCACCGCAGCACACGGCACAGAGGATTTTCTGCAGCCCCGTGCACCCTCCCTGTCCTCCCCTCCTGGCCCACTCAAGGAAACTACTTCAAAATCTGATGTGGTCTACAGCTGGTTTCTAAAAACACTCATAAACATACACCTGTACTGATTTCACTTCAGGCTGAACGTTCACTGATACAACTGCTCCTTACCAAACCCAATCATCGTACCCTAATGATTCTGTTTCCAGTCTCCATGAGCAGAGTTTGACTTGGGTGGACTCCAAGCATCCTATTGGCTAATTTGCAGCACTGATAGAAATAAAATTTTTTAAACACCTTCCAACCTGTGTTCAAATGTCAACAGGTCAGTGAAAATGCATTTTATTTTCAGATGAGGAATCTAAGATGTTAGCCATTCATTTGTGAAGTTTACATTTATATCCCCCCACACACCTCGCCACCCCGGACACACACACGTTGGTAGGAATATCTTATATTTTAAAGGATTCTTACAGAGGAGAGGTGACTTAAAGACATTAGTATTTTGATTTCTCTTACTTTTTCTAAGTTAGAAATATTGGAATCTAGTTTACTGCTCCAAGAGATTTAGATATTAAAGATTTCAAATGTGTAGGGCGATAGCAGAAATAGGATTACTTGGTCTGATTGGTGGTAACTGAACGGGTTTCGTGTTCAAGGCCCTCCAAATGGTAAAAAGGAACTCACCAGCTTAAAAGAGGCGGAAGAAACCATAACAATGCTCAAAACACCCAACCTATTGGATAGATTCAAGGTTTATGAAATATTTGATGACAGCTGGTCCCCGGAGCTGATTTAAGCCTGCTGAAGCGAGTCTACGGGTTAGAGTCCTAGGGTGGACATCCTCACTGCCTCTCAGTCTCATCCGAAACTGATGGCAATTTTGTCTGAACCCTAGACCCCGGCAGCCCTTATGAACAGGTTATTTCATCCAAACCCCTTGTGGCCTTGAGTTTGCTTCCATCAAGGAGCCAAGAGTTCACTGTTCAAAAGAAAATGTGTTCGTTGGCTACCAAAAAGACACCTGGGCATTTCGTGACCGCAGGGGGCACCTCCCAAGGTTAATACATTCATAGAAATAAGTCAAGCTGTTCCACTGGGCCTATGGTAAATCTGGGCATACCTAAAGAATACATGAGTTAAAAAAAAAAAAAAAGAATACATGAGTAAAGGGCTGGGAAATGCTGGACTTACCTGCTTACCTGACCCCTTCCCTAAGAAAACTCATCGGTGGCTTGCCAGCCCTACAGCTGAGGTATAGTCAGGTGAAGGAAGGAAGAAAGGAAGGCAATAAACATGTAGACCCCAAGACTGCATGACACAGTCTTTCAGTTTCATTCTTAATCATGATAATATCCCCCCCACCCACTCCCCTGTCCACCGGTATTTAACTTTCTCATTTCTAAAATCAGGAGAGTTACATTATTTAGCTACTCACAGAGGAACCATGAAGAAGAAACATGCGTCGATGAAGCATTGGTACACTGCAAAGCTAGACAAACGTAAATCATTTCTGTTCTGTATCTGGCATGTAATACATAAAGTAGTTACGATGGGTTGGCTTGGGAATCTACTCATTACTAATAGCATCATTTTCTACAGGGAAATACACTTGAAGGTCCAAGGAACCCACTTTTAAACCAGCTTTTGAGGCATGGGCTTAACATGTACCTGCTATGTGCCAGGCGCTGTGCCAGGCACAGCAAACACAGCTCATCGCGAGGGATCACCTACGCTGGCAGCCGTCTATGCTCTCGGATGCCTCCTCCCCATGGCCAACATACTAATCATCATAAATATATATGGTGCTCCAGTTTCTCCAAAGGATACATTTCATTACTGCTGTGACAGTGAGTAGAGTGTGTAAAATTCCTATCGAGGGCTCTGGATCTGATGATGAAAAAGTTAAGGGAGATGGAGTGTCAGCCGTAAAAACATCCCTCCCACTCAGACATTCTTACTTTTGAAGTATGAGAACTAATGGAGCGCCGCTTTAAAAGTAAGATCTGGGGATTTTACAGGCAGAAGCCTTGACCCCAGCTGCTGTGTCATCCGTCCACCGGGGGCCCGTGTGTTGTGCGGCCCCCGGGCACCGGCAACACACGGCCCGTGGCCCGTGAGGCAGACACATCCCGGCAGCGCTGGTCCCTCCGATTCTCATGCTATGTTTATCCACCCGTTTTTGGCCTCAGATTTGGAACAGCAGGCTTTTCATGTCAAAAAAAATCTCATTTTCAATATCAGATCTATGGCATAGCTTAAGTTTCTAACTTTTCCCCTTTGCAATCCCCTTCCAGTTCCCAAGAAAAGGGACTGAGTAAGCCTGGGAACGTGGCTGACCGTGATCAAGCTGGCGCTGAAAGTTGAGAGTGGCGGTCACCGTTTTTGTTGTTGCTTTTTCAGCTGAATCTTAGTTGCTCAGTGAATTATTTACTGAAAGACCCAAATAAACGGCCCACTTAAGGCTGCCGTATCTCACAGCAGCGGGGAGATAATGCTACTTGGCTAAAATACTCCTCACGCTCGCCAGTAAAACGCCCTATAACTCAAATATTCTCCTCCGTAGACTATCCTCATGCATTAATTAGAAAGGCAGCTCAGTGAATTTACTGAGGTGCACAGAAAATACAGCTTAAACATGGGTATAGGAAATGAGTTTGTCATCTAGCTTCTAACCATGGGTATTAAATATGAAAGGGACACAAGAAAGAATTGCTATGTAGATTCTCAAACTGCGTGAAATTTATGGGTGCGCTACGCATTCCCATAAAGAAAATTCTGCCTAATTAACAGTGGACAGACACATAGCTAATTTGTGAAAGTTGTCTCCTAAGAGCAACCTTTACCTTCTACCATGACAAAGCACTTAGAGAAATGCAAATAAACGTATTTCAAGAAATAATCCCATTCACAAATTCTGTATTCTGCAACCCAAATTTAGAAATAAAATATATTCTGTGGAGAGACTGGTTCAATTCTTTAATGAATATTTCTGTTTCTTCGCCCCCAAACAAAAAACTTTCAGTATTATGCGGTGGTAGGTTCTTGAGTTAGAACCATTAAGCTACTCCCAATGTCTCCTTAGCAACTATCTCTAGAGTACTAAAGCTTTCTCTCAGAGGAGGTCCCGGGGCCAAGAGGCAACATGAAGGGCTGGAAACTGCTGCGTGAAAAGCATCAGGTGAGTAGAGTCTTAGTAATAAATAGTAGAACATAAGGTAAGGCAAATAAACCACACCTTCCATAAGCGATGGTTTCCAACCTCTACCACTGATTATAGACCTTCAGTGATGCCTGCATGGTATCCATTGTTAGAAATTCAAGAGGAGAAAAAAAGAGTAGATGAAAGGAAAGGATATACAGAGTAACTGGTAAATAAATTAAGATTTGATTTGGAAAATATTGAGAAGCTATTTCTTACAAAGTCAATTGACAGGCCAGCGGTTTTCAGACTGAGTGCCATGCTCCTCAAGGTCCCTTAGGGCTCCTCAATGATTGGGCAGCAGAGGCTGGGGACCCCTGGTCTCTCACCCACTTTAACCAGAGTGCCGGCTCTGTGGTCTGTTTAGATATTGGATTTCCACACAGGTTAACTTGGAAAGAAGGTTACATGGCGATGATGATGATGATGATGAGATGATGATGATAAATAAAGAACTAGTCCTTTAAGAAATAACAAAGGCCTAATATGTGACAAACAGATTAATGATTCCCAATTCTAATTTGGGGATGCTCTGCCCCTAAATTATCTAGAGATACAAGTGAAATGACCACAATAGAACTCATTATAATTCTTAATAATTAAAACAAATATATGAAATACATAATCACATCTGGATACTTGTTAAAATTATAAATATTGTAAAATCTTGGGAATCCCAGCTAATGAGAAATGTCCATCTCTCAATGGTATTTCTGCATCTCAGAGTCACCAATCTGGAGTAGAATTTAGAAGGGGAATGAGGTCCCGAGTTGCCCTTTGAGAAGGAAGAGTTAAGGAGGGAAGAGGGAAGTTGCATAGACGCTCTTTTGCTTCCTGAACCCCTGAACCACTTCAGTGCCCTGGACATGACCATCAGCGTTCCATACTCCCAGCTGTCCACCCTTCACTGAGTTACCCACTGAAAACAAGGGACCACGACCAGAGGACTCTGGTTGGTTGTATCAGTTCTGTAGGAGGAGAAGGCACAGTGCTGGGACATGCTTTGATCTAACAGAGTGGAGGCCCCCACTCTTTCTGTGGCAGGAACAAGGTCCATTCCTCTGTAGACACGTGAGTGGTGAGAGGAAGCTGTGTGAGCAAGGTGGGGCGGCCCCACGGAAAGTCAGCGTTAAAGTGGCAAGTAGCTTCCAGATCCACTGGGAAGGTTTTGAGATCTGCTTTTACAGTTGACCCTTGAACAACACCGGGGTGAGGGGTGCTGACTCCCCTGCACAGCCGAAATACACATATAACTTTTGACTCCCCCAAAACGTAACTACTAATAGCCTACTGTTAACAGGAAGCATTACCAATAACAGTCAATTAACACTTACTTGTATGTTATACACTGTATTCTTACGATAAAGTCAGCTAGAGAAAAGAAAATGTTATTAAGAAAATCATACGGAAGAGAAAATACAGTCACAGTATTTATTGAAAAAAAAAATCTGCCCTTAATTGACCCCCACAGTTCAAACCCTTGTTGTTCAAGAGTCAACGGTACATCCTCACTAGAGGGACCCCTCTTCTCCTGCGTCAGTCAATTTATTCCCAGCTCCTTCCCCAACCCCACTACCTACTCATTCCACTCCACTTTTGAAGGACTTAAAAACAAACACCTTTCTTTATCAGCACGGTGGCAATGGAAACATAGAAGCAAAAATACTGGGAAATGCTGGTCTTAGATTGGACTGAGGCCAGGCTGAGGGGAGGAGCCAACCCACCAGTCCAGATTGGTGATCTCTACAGCTGCAGAAACATTTGTTTCAGTTCCTGCAAAAGAAGTCAGAAACAGGTTGTTAACAAAGCAACGCGCGCAACTCTCAACCCTCAATCACAGAGCCGAGGCTGTGAAACCAGAAGCTCCACCAGTCACCCGCATAAAGCCCCAGGCCCCGGGGGGGGGGGGGGGGGGTGCAGAGCGCTCCCTCTTCCTACCGTGGGGAGTTGAATCCACTGTCCACGGTGATGCTGCTGCTGTCCATGCTGTCCAGGCGTGCCGAGTGGGTGGTCCTCGGGTGGCTGCTGCTGTCAGTTTCTTTGGGGGCAAGGAGGGTGAGGTTCTTCTCGAATTTCCTCTGCAAGTCTCTTTCCTTCTCCCTCTCAAGGAGCCACTGCATGGTGCCCACATCATCTCTGTTTTTCTCCTCCTCGGCGTTTTTGTTTGCCCCTTCCTCGGAGTCGTCGTCATCGGAGACGTTGTAATAGTCAAAAGAGGCTTCCTGGTTGCCCCCGGACTCCTGCTGGCGCTGGAGGGCTGGCATGACCTGTGCCGCCGGGGTCCCCAGGGACGGCTCCAGCTTCTCGCATCGGCCTGGCAGTGTGTCGGCAGGTGTCTTCGGGTGAGATTTGAGGAGGGACAGGCTGGATTTGTGATAGCTGTTTACAGACAAGGTGCTGTGCAGAGGTTTGAACAGTGTGTCTTTGCTGAATATCTCTTTCCTCTTGTCCAGGCTGCTGGGCTCGGCGCCGTGGTGCTGGATGAGCCGCCCGTTGGCCATGCCTTCCGCTGCTGCGCCCGAGGCAGCCGGGCCCCCGCCTGGCCCTTTGGGCGACTCCTCCTTGTGGCCTCCAGGCTCCCTGGAGGAAAGCGGGGTCTGCCTATCCGACAGAGGCAGCTTTTTCACCCCTTCCGCCAGGGTCAGAGTGTCATGGTCCTCTTTATTCTTCCCCAGGGGCGACGGCGCCGTGAGCACCGTCTCGCTGGAGGTGTTGCACTGGAAATAGTCGTCCGTCGCTGTTTTTGTCGGACAGGAGTTGAGTTCACCGTAGGACGGCAAACTCTCCGGTGGTTTGCCTGGCTCCATGAGGCTGCAAGCACTGGGAGGTTCCTTGCCGCTGCTGACTATTTCTGGAATACACAGCTCTTTATAGCTTGTGGACAAAAGGTGAGCCCTTTGATGACCGGCAGTCTGCGCAGGCCTTAGAGTGCTGTCGTCAATGTAGGACTGGATGGGGGTTTGGTCATCCTGGCTGCAGCCTTCCGCAAGGTCATCAGGCGTCCCCAGGGAGGACGCGCCCAGAGGGCCCTTGGAGTTGTCCATGGACCTGGACCTCTCCTTGGCTTTGTTGGACCTCTCATTCCTGGACCGTCGGTCCTGGGTATGGCTGTGGCTTCGGTGCACTTTTGAGTGGGAGCTGCCCCTGGAAGGTTCGGGAAAAGGCATCTCAGTCCTCCTTTTGGCCAGTTCCCCGGACACGTCCCACTCCGGCGTCATGGGGAAGTGAGGCTCGAGCACGTTGGGGTTGCTGTGCATGATGAAGTTCTCGCCTTTGTGTTCGATGATGAAGCAGCCCTCCCGGGGGGCCCTGGTGAGGGGATCGCAGAAGTCATACTCCCTGTCCCCCGGGATGTCCAGGTGAGAGCCGTCGGACGGGTCTCCCTTGGACGCTCGCGTCTTGCTGTGTGACCGAGACTTGCCGTGCGACTTGCGATGCGTCCTGCTCTTCTTGCTCCTCCCGCTGTGATGCGCGGAGGAGCCGGCTTTGCTGCGATGCGCCTTCTCCTCCTCGAGCTTCTTCATCAGCGCCGTGTGCCGCATGACGTTCTCCACGGTCAGGTCAGGGTTGATGCGCCTGATGATCTCCACCTCCACCTCCCGAGGGATCGTCGTGGGGGTGTCCTCGTCCCGCAGGGGCCACTCCTCGGGGGGGAACTGCGCGGAGAAGTTGGCGAGCTGTTTGGTCTTGTCTTTCTTAAAACTCAGCCGGAACAACTTGAGCCCAAACTTCTTGGACTGCTTCTCACCGTCCTTCGGTTTTGAGAGGGTCTCCGTCTTGTAGGAGAAGTTGACAGTGCTTTTGCTCTTCTCAGTGGGTGGCACCTGGCAGAGGGACGGCGGGCAGTACGGGTCCTTGCAGTCCTTGGCGGGCTTCCTCTGCAGAGTGGACGCGTGCATGCTGTGCATGTCCTCTCGGCAGCAGTGGCAAGAGTCGCAGTGGTTTCGGGGCAGTGTCCTTTCCCTGACGCAGCCTGAGGCAGAGGGCGTTATGGTTCCGGGCTGTGGAGAGGTGCACTGGGACCTGTCGGGGATCCGCTCGTCCAGGTGGTACCATTTGCTGTTAGTCCTTATGAGGGAGGGCGTGATGAAGTACGTCTGCGGGGTCACGATGAAGTAGCCGTCGGGGGTCGGGTAGATCTTCCTCTCCCGCACCAGCGTGTTCAGGGTGTGCCGGAGGATTTCTTGGCTCGGGGTGGGGACACCTGAAAGCGAGAGAACACACTTGTGAGAACGAAGAGGAAGCGCCGGCTCCCGACGGTTCAGCATCTGCTGTGGGCGGAACGTCCGTGTCCCGCCAAGATTCACAGAGGCAAGCCCCGGGCCCCGACGTGACGGCCTCAGGAGGTGGGGCCTTAGGTTTAGAGGAGGTCACGAGGGTGCAGCCCTCAGGATGTGACACTGTGAGGAGAGAGCAGAGCCCTCTCGCCCTGAAATGAGAGGATGCCGCTGTCTACAAGCCGGGAACACGCTCCTCACTAGACACCAGAGGTGCGGGCGCCTTGAACTTGGACTTACTTCCCGGCCCGCAGAACTGTGAGAAATGAATGTCTGTGGTCGAAGCCACCCAGTCCGTAGTATCTTGTTACAGCAGCCCAAACGGACTACGACAAAATCCTATTACTTTGGCCAAGCTTCAAGGTAGTATCATATAGCAAGTAAACAGCATTCAGAGGTGTTCATTAAGTTTAGTGGGAATCCCGGTTTTCTCTGATGACTCTTATGGGCATTACCACCTATGAAATGGGAAAATGTAAGAGCTGGGAAGAGGCAGAGGGAAGCTGGGTGAGGTAAGGTTGCTACTGTTGTTACAAACCTTTACTGAGCTGAATCATTAAAAAGAGAATATTTTTAAATGAGGGGAGAAATGAAAAATGTTTTACACGATATGATATAAATGAACAAAAAAGACTTTTCCAATAGAAGCAACTAGGGAAACAGGGTTGGAACAGCCCTCGTGGTATTGGAAAACAAATCTAAAATACATAGAGGCTACCATACATACCTGGAGGTACTCCACATATTTTTTAAGATTAAGTTTACCCAATGAACTGAATTTTATAAATTATATAAAAGGGCACCTGGACTTTGACCATGGTTTATGATGTAGTGCGCTCCAATTTTCAAATCATCACCTTCGATTTTGAATGTGGATTATAGCCTCGTGGAATTCAGATCAGAGCTTCCTTCCTCTTGGCATAAGTCAGAAGGATGGACGTGATTTTCCTAATTCGGAACCAGAGAGCCCTAAGAAACACACTCGAGAGAGCTTAAGACCTTCTCCGTCTGTCTGATCACTGTTCAAAAAACAGCCATATTTGCTAGAATAGAAATTTCAGAAGAAAACCATAGGTACTCCTTTGTGCAGTAGCTGATACTGTTTCCGAAGGGTTTTATGTGCGTGCTTACGCCCTGTCTACCTTAAGAGACAGAATTACGAGGAGACATACTTAAGACAATGTCAATTCTCCAGGCTGCAGTGCATTTACTTTATTTCTCAGGTGTTCTCCCCTCCTCATTGCCAGGCACACTGAGGGTGACGATATATTACAAGACTGACCTGAATGACACAGTCACGCGTCACTCAACTACAATGATGTATCCTGAGAAATGCATTGCTAGGCCATTCTGCCATCGCCCGAACATCCCCGAGGGCACTTACACAAACCTAGACGGGACAGCCCATGCACACCGAGGCTGCATGGTGTCTGCAGCCTCTTGGTCCCGGGCTACAGGCTGCACAGCATGTTACTGTGCTGACCACTGCAGACGGCTTAACACAACGATAGTATCTGTCTATCTAAACATAGAGAAGGTCCCGTAAATTACGGTATGAAAGATAAAAAATGGGGGGGTCAGGGGACTGGGTGAAAGATGGGAGGGCGTTGGGGGAGGGGTGAAAAAGCTAAAAGCACAAATTGGTAGTTACAGAACAGTCACAGGGATGAAAAGTACAGCACAGGGAATGTAGTCAGTAATATTGTAATAGAACTACGCATGCTCTCAGATGGGTACAAGATTTATTGGGGCGATCACTTAGTAAGTTACGTAATGTCCAATCCCTGGGTTATACACCTGACACTAATATAATATTATATGTCAACTGTCATGGAAAAATAAAAAGTTATTGTTTTAAACGGGGCACCTGTACAGGACACTTACCATGAATGGAGCCCGCAGGACTCGACGTTGCTCTGGGTGGGTCAGTGAGTGAGTGGTGAGTGAATGTGAAGGCGAGGACATCACTGTAGACTTTAGAGACACTGTCCCACAAGCCCTCTCCCTGTTTCCTTCCCCACAGGGTCAGAAATAGAACATCGAACTGTCGATGCCACTCCATGAACAGGGGTGTGGGCTGGACTGATTGGAAACACCGAGAAGAAGCTGCTGGGTAGGGTGCAGATCACCAACATAGTGACAGTCAGGAGGGACTGGAAGGTGGCCTGAGGATCAGTGGGAATGAAAATCAGGATGGAGAGAGAAGGAACATAGGGGTTGCGATGGAGATGTGGTTTGGCTACTGCACGGTGCTGCGGTGCTCAGACTAAGGAACTTGTGGTCACAAAAGGAGGGTGTTAAACATGGAGAAGGTGCAGAACTGAAGGCTCAATATTTTGACTTTGGAAATTTGGTTCCATTGACCTATTGGGCACAAAGGGCTCTCTATGGCCTTGAATTGATGGAAGAAAGAAAACTAATCTATGCTTTATGTCATTACAACCTGCAAATATTTCCCAAGTCCAGGGACAGGATGGCTCCACACTGCCATACAGAGCTTCGATAAAGGGACAGTGGCACTGAATACCTGTTAGGGTAGCTCCCGTGGACCTGTGTCCCTGTATAGGACCTCAGGTTCTCGACAAAGAATTTACAGCAATGTTTTCTGAAGACCATCTGCCCAGGTCTGGGAGGCTTCTGAATATGCAGCAGTGGGGGACGGGCTCTTCTGCGCCGAGGCAGGTCAGTGGCTGACAGACTGGGATGTAATCTGTGCACTCAGAATTGAGGTGCTGTGAGCGAGAGGGAATCTACTGCCAAGTCCCACAGAGATCGCTCCCATCAGAGAAAAAAATTCTTCCTGAACCACATGTTCTTCCGTTTCTTACAGGAAATTCAACTCCATTATAATGTTATGGGGACCACCATCCTATATATGGTCTGTTGTTCGCCAAAACATCATATGAGGTGCGTGATGGTAGTTCGGAAACAGGTCAGGTTGAATCATACGGCCAATACTCAACGGTGTCTGACCCCCCCCCCAAAAATACAACTTCAGTGAAGACTGAAAGCTTGGGCTCCAGGGCCAGACTGCTGGATAGAAATACACTGCTGTTCATTGATTGACAGGCTGAATTAGCCCCCACCCCCGGCCATTCATATGCTGAAGTCCTAACCCCCAGGACCTCAGAATGTGATCCTTATTTGAAGATAGAGTCTCTAGAGCTAATCAAGTTAAAATGAGGTCATTTGGTGGGTCCTAATCCAATATGAGGACTCAGAAGGGAAATCTGGACACAGAGACATGCATAGAGGGAAGACAAGAAGAGAACTGGGAGAAGACAGCTATCCACTAGCCAAGGAGACAGTCCTGGAACAGATTTTTCCCTCACAGCCTTCAGAGGGAACCAACCAACTCTACTGACACCTTGATCTTGGACCCTCAGCCTCCAGAACTGTAAGACAATATATTCCTGTCCTTTAAGCCACCTATACTATGGTATGGCTGCTCTACGAAACTGATACAGCTGGTATCATCTTAGGCAACTTACTTAACCTCTCTGAGTCTCTATTTACTGTCATCAAGTGTAGATCATAATAGTACCTATCCTCACAGGGCTGCTGTGAGTTTAAATGAGTTTAATGTATGTAAACAGGGCCTGACATACAATGAGTTTTTTGTGGTGTTTTTTTAAATATATCTTTATTGATTTCAGAGAGAGGAAGGGGGGGGAGAGAGAGAAACATCAATGATGAGAGAGTCACTGATCGGCTGCAGCCCGCAACCCAGGCATGTGCCCTGACCAGGAATCAAACCCTGATCTCCTGGATCCTAGGTCGATGCTCAACCGCTGAGCCACGCCCGGCTGGGCCAGTTCTTAATACATATTAGCTATTAGTAGTCTCAACTTTGGGTCAGGACCCATGGAAACCTAGATTGCCTTCAAAGTACACTGTATAGCAACTTAGAGCAGCAGCGTAAGCTGAGAAATTTGGGTTCCCCCAATCTTTCCAAAACTATGGAGGTGGGATAGGAACACATTAGAAATGGCCTGGAGTCCCCAAGGGAAGAGAGGCCAGGAATATGATATAACACACCGCCGTGTGCGTCACCACCTTCGGAAGGCATCCTTAGTGACCCAGGTAGAAAAGGTAACATCACCCATGAAGAATGTGTTATTTCATAGAATTGTTTGTCGACCTGCATGCTTTCCTTTCCATCTAAGCTCTACTCCTGAGAAGCATACATGGTTTTCATGCAAATGATTTCAAGACTGGGATAATCACAATTTTTCCTTAAATTTCATGAGAGTATCTGCACAAAATAAAAACAAAGTCCCACTGAATTACTGGTATAACCTAAACCGTATTTACTCAATTCTTGAGAGCCAGCCTAAAACAAAAAGTGCCTTCACATGAGAGAAGCAACCTAAAAGAGCTGCTAAGCTCTACTGACAATCAGGACCTTTTGCTGAACAACTTCAGGGGGCGCCATTCACACAGAATTCAGTCCCTGGGATGAGAGCACAGTCTCATTCTCATGAATGGCACCCCCTGGAGCTGTGTGGCACAGCCATCCAGATAACAAACCCACGTGTAAAACTGAGTGTAGCTTATGTGGTAGTACACATGCAATCAATATTAAAATAGGAAGAAGTTTTTCAAAAAATGGTAAGGCTCATTTATAAAACTTCACAATTGAGTTTACTATGCGCTACACTAAAGGAAAGGGCTCAATTCATAACAATAGCTATTACTACAAAACAAAACTTTCACTGTAGTCTAGAATTTGGTGATTGTAGGCCTTCCAAGTGATGGTCTCAGAATCCTTACAAAACTATGCAGAGTCATGACTACAAGGTAATCATTCCTTCCCATTAAGAATAAGCTCTCTGATTGTCCCCAAAAGATGGAATGAGAAGGAGTTTCCACAGAGACTTTGTATCTAAAATGTTTATGTCTTGGATTTGCAAGTATATCAATCCGATTATGTTTAATTTGGAAAAACAAACTAGAAACATTCCCTGTTCAATCCATTTTCTATACTTCTACCTGGGCGTTTTTGAAAGCTTTTCCTGAAAGTCACTGATATTGATGACGATCATTTTATCATTTTATTAGTACTGACTGCTATTTTGAATTATCTATGAAATCTAGGGTTCCACTAGGTATCCGGTAGGGGTCACCCATCACCTGAAAGAGATATGGTTGTGATGGATATCTGTAACATTTGCATGTCCCATCACTTCCAGATTCTACCCCCGAAGTTCATCATGAATTCAGATGTTGAGAGTTTAAAGAACAAAGACAAGCTTTTCATCCACGCTGGCCCCTCTCTTACCTTCCTACTGAAAGGGAAGGGGTTTGCCCGAAGCTAACAAGGACAGACAAACAGTCAAACAGGGAAGAACATTCAGAGGTCATAAACTGCTATAAAACTTAAGATAATTTATAGGTTGTGAGGGTGGGTTCCTGGAGTTTTTAAACAGTACACATAATTTCACACATATTAATTGGAAACCTGAAAGGGAAAATCACCAGGCAAAGTGGGGAGACTGAATATGGTCAATCACTACTTAGTTTAGAAGCAGTCTTTCTGCCCTCTCCCCACATGGGGTCATTTCTCCACACCTTGACCTGGAGTTTGGCAATGAAACGCTAGTGGGTGTGGCATGACCAAAGGGCTGAAGAGCCCTTGTGCAACTGGGGGGGCTCTCTTGTGCCTCTGCCGCCTCAGTGCACAAAATAGGACTGTGCTTGTCACCTCTTTCAGAGAAGATGGGGTACAGGTAGAGCAGAGCCACCTGGCTGGGACCCGTCTGAACTGGCTGACTCCGGAGAACCTACAAACACATTAGCTAAATAAATGTTTATTGCTGTATGCCGTTGATGTTTTGGGATTGTTTGTTACCCAACTTTTTTGCAGCAAACCCTAACTGATACAACCAACAGTTTATATAGGATGTGCCAAAAAACGTATACACGCTTTAACAGCTGATAACTCACTGAATCGTCCCTCCTTTTCAGGTTTAACTGATTTGAAATAACAGGTGAGGCCAGACTAAGCTTTGAACAAAGAAAATTTATCCTAAAGTGCCACTAAACTTTTTTATGGGGACATATAAAAGATAAAAGTTTATGGTACAAAACCAACACAGTCGATGAACTGAGGGCGCACAAACACCAAACGAAATGATTCTTGATGTTTGCGATTCCACTGCTTCGCGTTATCAGCAGCGCCTGGACCAGAACAGTCATCAGCTTGAAAACAGGCACTGATAAAAAAAAATATTCATTTCTGTAGGTTCTTTTACATTTTGAAAATGAACTGTATGTTAATAAACACTGACTTTATAATCATTCAAGGTATATATACATTTTTGGGGGGCACCCTGTATTTACTAAGGTCTCTTCTCAGTTGAACGAAAAAACACGTGGAGCATTTGTGTTTAATGTAAGCTCTATTTCAACCGAGGTGTAGGCTGCATCCAAACCAAGCTGGCAAGCTGGCGGCCCAATAACATGTATTATTTGACTTGCACGTCATCGGCATACACGTGGTAAAATGTGCACGCACACGACTGCCAATATTTAGGGTAAAGTACAGATGGCACATAAAGCTGAATTTCCAGATTCCCTTGAAAATGGGATTTGGCAAGTCTGGCAGGGCCCTACATTTTTGGGGGGACAGGGAATAACATACTGCGGCTGAGCAGCGGGCCGCCTCTCCCGAGATGGGCTGCAGTCCTTAGCTTACCCCCGCGCCTAACACCTTCTAGCACCAGAGGCGTCCCCGGCCCCCACACAGCAGCTGGGCTATTGCCTTCTTATCATGACCGTTAACAGAAAGCATTTTATTTTTTTCTCTCGCCATGAGACCTTAACTAATTTACCAAATATCATCTTCTTAAAGCTCATCCGGCCATGACGTAAGCATGCCAGACAAGTTTATTTTTGACATCGCTCTCTCCTCGGTTGCATCTCTCAGGACTAGAACTTTCCGTCACTTCTGATTCGCTCCCACGAATCCTGACGTTCGTGTATTTAAAGGAGGCTGTCCTGCAGAGGTCACACGGAATCTCGGGAATTTCTGCCAGAATTCCTCACGGATTCCAATCTAATTTCTTTTTCTCGGTGCCAATTAAAGAAGTATTACGGCTGAAGAAGGGAAATTATTTTTGAAGTGACACGGGTGCTTTAATTTTTAATCACAAGACTAAAGAACGTTTCTGGTCAGTTTCGGCAAAGATTTATTTTTCTGTTGGGTTTAAACACGAGGGGAGGTGTCCGTTCGCAGTCCCTGCGCAGCCAGAGCTCGTCCCTTTGGGAAGTGCTGCATGCGTCTCCCATTACCTGGGAAGCACGTGGTCAGGTGCTCCATCAGCGCTTCTTGGGTGACAGGTTTTCGTGCCGAGTTCATTGCTGAGATGGCCAAGCAAAGGATTTCCCCAAGTGGAATAAACTGAGATTGACTGATGGGAGACATACTGATTGGTGATACATCACCTGCAGAAAGACAATTTTCAAGTGAGCGGCTCATTGAAAGATCCGGCCATCTGTCACTCACACACCTCGCACACCCACGCCCCTCCCATGACTCCTGCCTAGTCCCTGTATCATGAGTACGGTCACCTCCAAACACTGACGCCCTTCACACAAGCACAGCCCGTCCACTCAGGTGGAAAGACCTGCCCAGAACAGCGGAGGCTCCAGTGGCCTCGACAAACAAAACCTGCCTTTAAAACCTGAGCGCTCGTTTAAACGGACATATTACCAAAAGGCTCAAAACCGTGAGACTTTGAGAAATGATCTTGGCTTTTATTAACTTGGGGCCGATTTCTTTATTAACTGCCATCCACATCTGGACAGATGCATCTGTGGTAACTTGAGGATTCATTCATTCATTCAAATGGTGAGTGCCCTTTAGGGTCAGGTGTCTGCTGGGGGCTTGGGAACTTTAATAAGGCTCCTTCCCCAAAACACCTCAAGGAGTTTCTATTCGAGTAGAGGAGACAGACAAGTAGAGTTCAAGTGCACCAGAGGAGGCTGAACACCAAGGCTCAGGAGTGTGTGTGTGGGGGGGGGGGCTCAGAAGCAGGAAATGAGAAGTTTTGCTGAGGGTCTGCAGGTTGAATCCAGGGCTGAGGTAGGAGTGTGTGGGCGGCGGGGAGGGGAGGGGAGGTGATGGAGGGGGTGGTAGGCCCACAGGTACGTAGCAACCGTCAGAGGAAAGAGCTGGGTGCTCAAGGCCTTGATGCTATGAAGGATGGTGAGCCACAGAGGGAATTGAAGGAATGACACAGCCAGATGCGAATTCAGAAAGATGACTGTTGGCTGCATAAAGAACGGAGCAAGGGAGCAGGGAAGCGCAGATTCCATCCAGGAGGGGCTGTGGCCTCCTGCACAGGTTTGCATCTAAAAGATGCAAAGGGAGACTGGGGCTCTGGAAGACGCAACAACAGGCAATGCACATATGTCTTCGTTCCTGCCATCTCCACGTCACAGTGTGGTGATTTTCAAGTTCCACTCTAAGACTTCCCAGCCCCCAAGAGAGGGGGAGGCTGGGAGAGCAGGAAAGTCTGCTCCTGACACCCGGGTGTCCCGTTTCGTACTTTGGGGTTCTGTAAGGTTTCACTTGAATAAAGGCCCGACAGAAAGAGGGTGAAACCTATGAGCAGAGGAGAGTATCTGTGAGCTTCTAAGTTTATTTCCCACATGTGCTGACATCATCTCTGCTCTCCTGTTTCCTAAGCATGATTCCTCTCTTATAATCAGCTACCACGGCTAGCCAGCACCGAGACTCGGGTCAGCCTGCAGCATTAAGCAACACCATCCCCCGAAGGGGGTGGACCAGCCTCCTCACTGTCAGGCACTTAGAGCTGTATCCAGCCCTACCCTAGTTTGATGGGAGTCTAGAGTCCCTTTGGGAAAGAATGTAAACCCTGCTTCGATGGGCTGAATGGGAAATGGTTTGATGGACGAAACCAGGCAACAGGGCCTGGGAATGAAAACCACCAGATGAGGGCGTAAGTCTAACAGGTGCACCAGACCAATCATCAGGATCCCAGAGTCAGAGGCCTCAACGCCCCCTGCCCCTAGCTCAGTTCAATGCTCCCCTCTGTCCTGCATCCCTTGGTGCTCCAATCAGCTCTGTGGAGGTGCCTTTCTCTGCCAAATGCATATGAGGAGAGTAAGATACTTTCCCCAAAACCAGAGAGAGCGAGGAGAACTGAAATTCAAAACAGGATAAGGCCAGCAGAGATAAAAATCAGCAGAAGCCAGGAACCAACCTAACTTAGAACCCACAAACTTCGGGGCCTTTGGGATGTAAGAATCATAAAGAGAAGGCCTCCGACTAGGGAGGGGGTGGGAGTGGGGGGGACAATGGGGGAAAAAGGGGGACATTTGTAATAGTTTCAACAATAAAGATAAATTTCAAAAAGAGAGAGAGAGAGAGAAAGAGAAGGACCTGAGAGATTCATGCAAGTATCTGATGGGATAGCAGTAGGTGAAGCTAGAACACGGAACCGCAGGCCTGCCCTGTGGATATGAGTTTTGCTCACTGGCTGGCGACGCTCAGTTCATTTGGTGACTCAGAAATGGCAGAATCATGTGACTGGACCACTTCAGTAGGCCAGTGTGCTACTCTCTGGAAGAGTAGATTTAAATATTTAAAAAACGGTTGTACCCTTAAATTTAAACAAAATCTTGTTCTAAAGCCTAATGTGTAGGAGATGGACTAGTGGGGCCGTGAATGAGGAGAGGGAGGAGTTTGGAGCTGCACCTGTTCAACTCCCCACTCCCCTTGGGGGGCCTGCAGCTCAGCCACGGCCACTCCAGAGATCTCTCCTGCGACTCCTTCCCTCCCTCCGCCTTCTTTCTGCAGGAGAGGACAGGCTTCCCGATGAGTTGCTAGGTTGGCCATGCGGACAACCTGCACAATTAAGGACTTCTCAGAAGATCCACAATACAAAATTACTAAATCTGAGTTTTTTAAATGTAGGTCTATTTTCTGATTTTGTATATGTTGCAGGGAACTTGATCTCTCTGTAAAAAAGAAATAACTATTAGCAAAATTAACTAGTTTAGGTCGTGTTTGCCCTTGTGCTTTTAGCTGAAATTATTTGTTTAGTTTAACTGCCGTCTTCTAAGCGAATGTCTTTTCGTTCATTGCAGCCACATTTAAGAGACAGCATGCTTTAAGTGTCTGGATTGCATTTGCTTTGAAAAGCAAATAATAATAAAGAATATATGCAATAACTTTTAACTCGGAATATAGGACAAAATGGAATTTGGAGGCTTTTAGTGACTATCTCCATGTCATCTCGTGTGTATACTGCACTCAGATAAATTAATTTCCACTCCCTTCCCACCCAGCCCCATCGGCAGTCCTGTTTACTCTGAGTCCAAATGCTTCCTGGATCTCTTCCCTTTGCTCCATCCCTGCTCCAAACCACCACCACCTCTGCCCTAGCCCATCAGATCAGCTGGGTGCGCAGCGTTCCCTCCTGCCGACACTCCCTTCTTCACAGAGCAGCCAGGCCTTCTTACAAAAGCATAAACACGCCACTCCCCACCTAACACCCTACAGTGACTGCCAACTGCACCTAGAAGATCGGACTGTCAGCTGTCCGCTGGGACCTTCCCCACAGCTCCCCACCTGGTGTCTGAAAATCGCTCGGAGGTGTGGAAAAACCACACACACTGGAACTGGTACCAGACTCTCACCAAGCTGCTGTCTTCACTCCCTGAGAGTGGGTGGGTGCGTGTGTGCGTGTGTGCGCGTGTGTGTGTCCTGGTGTACTGTCTGTCTCACCCACAAGAATATAAGCTCCTGGACAGCAGGAAACATGAGCCACGTTCCCACCACTTTCCCAGTGCGTAGAGTAATGCAGAGCTTACATCAGACACCCCATAAAAGTTTGTTGAATGAATGAATATCCATTTATAACATTATAACCCAAGAAATTTCTCAGGGTATTTAAAGGACTATGACTGTATTCATATATTTGCTCAATACCTAAAAAACAAACAAAAATTAATAAAAGACCAACTATACCTAATTTATATGCAATTTCTAAGACTCCCCTTATTACTAATAATAATTCCCCCAAATATAGCAGTTAAAATAGAAAACTAATATATGCTAAGGAATGGTTTAGGACATGCATTTAAGATCTGTACTAAAGAAATCATAGATATCTTTCAAACAACACAACACATAATTCAAGTTTACCACAATTTTCTGTGGATCTTATATCAGACCTGCTTAATGAGTCAACTAGTCATTGTTAAAATATAGTACCAGAAAATTCTTCCAACTGGGCCACATTCACACTCAAAGAAAACAAGGGGCTCTAATACTGCTAAAACGCTCTTGGTCATCAGAAACTACCACATTTTGCATAAACTATGAATTGCTGCTTGTCTATAATTTATAAAGTTTCCTACTGTCAGAATTAGTTCTGACACATTCGTAAAGACAACTCATCTAAAAGCTTATAGCTACTTTGTAGGCTAACAAATTCTTTCTCAACTGCAGTAATTCTGTCCGACTGCTCTAACAAGAAGGGGTAAATAGGTTGTATTTCAGCTTTATTTTCTTACAAACATCCATTTAGGTACAGTCCTCGGGGAACATTCGTCAAATCCAGGATGATTCAGATAAAACCAAGCACGGTGCCTTGGACAGAGTAAGCGTTCCATAAATTTCCAGTAAGTGAATTTAAAATGTGAGAAGACATGAAGATGTTACCACGGTAAGTACACATCTCTGCTTATAAGGGCATTTAACCTCAAATGCAAAATACCTCAGTGAATACTTGGATATTGCTTTCCTCTAGGGTGCCACTTAGCTGAGAGGCATGAGGACCGAGAGGAGTTTGCCCAGTGATAAGGATGGAGACCATGGGAGGTGAGAGAGAACACGTGCGGAGCACAGAGCAGCATGCCGAGCCCGGGGGAAGGGGGGGGGTGCTGGGCAAACTGGCACCACTGGGGCAGGCCGGTGGTGAGATGGAGAGAAAAGCAGAGGCCAGATCCTGGTTGACCAGAAGGCTTCAGTCTTATCCTAGAAGCCAGACCCTGGTTGACCAGAAGGCTTCAGTCTTATCCTAGAAGCTAGACCCTGGTTGACCAGAAGGCTTTGACCTTATTTTTGATGCTGATGAGGAACCATTACATGTATTTATACAGAGGAATCGCATGACATAGTTGTGCTAGAAAATCACTCTGTGCAACTGTGGGGAGCAAACCAGTGACCATGACAATCACCCAGGCAACTGACAAGAAGGGTCTGGACGACCGGCGGGAATCAGGCGTACGTTCACTTCTCTGTCTTTCACTGTCTACAGCTCGTTACCAACTCATAGCTTCCTCACTCACATACATGTTTACTATTTAAACCCCTCCCTCTTCTCCTGTCCAACTTTTGGCCAGATACTTTAGCTGGAATTATTTCAGAAAATTATCTCTCATATAATTCATCCTTTCAAGAAATACATCTGAGTGCCTATTACATACCCAATACCTTTAGGTACTCAAGCTCCAGAACTGTCCCTATCTTGGTTCTATTTGGGGGTAGGGAAACTCTACAAACCATACAGTAATAAAGCCCTGTCCTTTATGAATGCCATTTTCTTTTTCGGTCATTGAGTTCTCGGTACTCAATCTTTACATACAAGGGAGGACAACAAGACTCCTAGGATGTGACTTTCAGGACAACCTCCATGCATCCCCTCCCAAAAGATACCCATAGCTCTCCAAAAGACACCTACTCAAAAAGCAAACTTAAATCTATCTTCTTCCATCTAAAGTGCCCATCTTCGTACTAATGTATAAGGAACCACAACATAATAAATCACAACCTTGAAGTACCCCAAAGTCCATCTTCCACTTTAGCCTTCTTAATATTTTTATTTTTTGTTAATCTTCACCCAAGGATATTTTCTCCATTGATTTTAGAGAGAGTGGAAGGGAAGGGGGAGGGAGGAGAGAGAGAGAAACATCGATGTGAGAGAGACACATCAACTGGTTGCCTCCTGCACGTGCCTGGACCGGGGCTGGAACATGCAGCCCAGGTATGTGCCCTTGACCAATAATTGAACCCTTGACCCTTCAGTGTGTGGGCCGATGCTCTAACCACTAAGCCACACTGGCCAGGGCTAGCCTTCTTTAAATAATCATTTTTTTCAAGCACCAGCATTCCTGTTTCTTTCTCAGTACTATTTTTCATCACAAATGTCAATTTATCCTGTCCTCTGGATTGAACAGTTACCTTTGACTCTAAGGAAGTTCATGAACCAAAGCAACCTAACTATACTTGCAAGTACATATCTGAAACTGCACTGATTTGTAATTGGGAGGTTTCCCCATATGAATAGGCACTCGGGAGATGCTGTGAAAGTGCCCGTCTCTCACAACCACGTACAATGACCACTCTGCGTCTGGCTCCTCATCTGAGACGACAGCTTGGGTGAAACGACTTCAAACATTCCTTCAGGCTCTCAAATGCTCAGATTCCACATCGAGGCAGCAGAATTCAGGCACAGAAACAACACAGGACTCCCGTCTAGCTGCATTTCCATCTTGCTGGAGACACGATTTTAATGCTTATCCAATCTGAGGAAGTAGGCTTGAATTTTAAAAAGAATAACAAAATATGGGGCTATTAATTTTTCCCTTTTAATAAGGCTTCATAATTTGCACTTTCTAACTCAAAGTCTTGTTCAGCTTTGTTCCTCGCGACCAAAGTGAGCCTGTTTTTGTTCCCTGAACTGCCAGAATTAACACTAAAGTTAAAATTATAGATGCCAATAAAATTACCACATGCAGTAGATGCTGTGACTCATAAAAATGGTCCAACTTGCTTATAAAATGTGCAGGCGCACAGCAACAATACAACCCTATTCCTTTCAACAAGCCAGTCACAGAACTACTAATGGGCCAAGTTTTACCTTAAATACCCCTGGGCCTGGGGAAATCCTAAGCTCTCCGAGGTTAAGTAAACAAGTTCTCTGATGCCAAGCATCAGACAAATCTTGTGTTTTACAATTTAGTTCAATTTATTAACCCCAATTTTATGTATAAATGTCGTTCGGTTCTTTTAACAGACGGCCTACTACGATAATTTTTTTAAAAGTTGTTCTAAAGAAAACACGTTCCCTTCCTCTGCGCCCTCGCAGGCGGCAACACCCTTTCAGGGCAGAGCGCGCAGCGCCCATGAGCCCACAGGCCGCTACGTTCTAAGCAGCTCTCCTGTGAAACCAAATGACTGTACTTGGCTTTCCAATGTTTGTATTTGAAATTTAAAAGAAAACTGCCACTGAAAGAAGGCACTTTTACCCATTTATGGTGTGTTTGGTTTAAATGCCACTGATCTCAGAAATTTAAGGCGGGGCCCTCATTGCAAAAGTCAGTGGAGGGACAGCGGACATAAAAAGGAATTTCAGGACATTCAGAAATTTTCTAAGAGCTTCTCTAAAGTTTGTGAACGTTTTATTTCAACCCTTGATGGGTCTCTTAAAGAAGATCCAATTCCTAAGCTATTATTTGAATAAATTATTTTAATTCGAAGGACAATGTAAGTAAGCAGCTTTGGTTAGTAATACTGAAGTCAATGATGTCCGGTGTCAGCTCTTACTAAGAAACTTCTAATGAGAGTAGGTCTGAGCAAGAGCCAGAGAGATGGCATAGCTTGTGCGCACCCCCCCACACACCCCCCCACACCTCCCCCCCTCCCCCCCACAGGTTATGTCTACCACATCGCCTGAATCTTTCTGTCTAACACAGAGAGGTGTCTAAGGCAGCCAGCTGAGACGACGAATCAGTCGGCTCCTTGGTTTGCAAAAGAAACCCATCATCTTCCCCAGTCTATGAGTTTCCACTCGTCACGTTAACCACTGCTCTTGCTACTGTGACTTGACCCCTGATAAACAGCTGTCATAAGATGAGCAGAGACAGACAAGCGAGAAAAAGTGGAGGCTCAGGTAGAGAAGGGCAGGCAATGGGCACTGATGGGTGAGGCCCCCTTAGCCAGGAAGCCGATGCCGCCACCACTAGGATGGTGACTGATCCCTTCTCTAATCATGACCAGCTGACACCTTTGGACCATTCTGCTACTGCAATAGATTTGTAGTTTAAAAGTTACATGCTTCAGCCCTGGCCGGTGGCTCAGTTGGGTGGAGTGTCATCCCGTGCACCAAAAGGTTACAGGTTCGATTCCCAGTCAGGGCACATACCTAGGTTTGGGCTTGACCCCAGGTCGGGTGCACACAGGAAGCAACTGATCGATGTTTCACTCTCACATCAGTGTTCCTCTCTCACACTGATGTTTCTCTCTCTCTCTTCTCCTTCCTCTCTCTCTGTTGAATAATCAGGTACTATGCACAGAGACGAGGCAAGGAAGACCTTGCCAACTGCCAAGATGTTTCCCATCACCAGCTGGCACCTTGCTCTCCAGTCCCTCATCCAGGACTGAGTTAAAGCCATTTACCACCAAGGATAAAATCATGATGAAACACCAGTCCCCGCTGACAACAATTAATAAGATCTCTCTGGTATCACGTCATTCTGTAAGGCGCTGGCTAACGAGTCCCTGTGAAACGCAGTGTCTTCCTTTACTTTATTAAAAGGACGCCGTGCAGAATGGAATCTAAGCTCCGATTTTACCTCTCTTCCATCCCCCCCGGGTATCAGAACCCAGCCTAACGCGAGAGACATTAGATGCTCCGATTCCCATGGATGGTATCTCTCAACTACAGTTTAACGAATCAGTCTAGGATCTCCAGGGTCATTTCTGTCCCCTCTTTCTAAGTTACAGTCACCATAGCTGGTTTTCAAAATTGTGTCCTTTGCTTCATCAGTTTAGGAATCATAGCTTGACTGGGACTGATTTATGTAAAACGCAACTGTGATAGAAGAAGGCCTAGCTGAATACAGTTGGGACATGTGTATGTCGGTGGGTCCCAAATGAACACAAAATCATGCTGAATGGTGCTGCTGACTCCCCAACAACTGAACGCCCCCCACCCCTTCCGACTGCCATGGACGTGGTTACAAAAGAGCCACACGCTGTGTACAGGGATGAAACGGCACAGAGGGCAGAGCAGACACACAGAGAAAACTCCCGACTAACTGTACCTACAAGTAACCTTTCTCTCCAAAGTTCGGCACCAGAGACTACAGCAGAGGCCATGAACTTTGCCATCACAACCTTAGGTTCAGAGCCCACTCCCGCTCCTCAGGCGTTGTGTGAATTGTGGCAAATTATTTAATTTTTTTTGAGTCTTAATTTCTTCTTTGATTAAGTGTCCATAGTAATGTTTACGTCACAGAGTCACTGAGGGGATTAAATGGCATAATGGATGGGAGTGCTGGCACTGTCCCTGAGACCTAATAAATATTTAATAAATGGTAGTTAGTATTGAAAACTGTCTTCCCCAAGCCTATCTGAATTTATTCAATATACTCTTTTATGGTGCTTGAATTTCTACCAATAGGAAAGTCATCTGGTCCTAAAAAGAAACCTGTTTTTTAAAAAAACAGAGACATCTGTGGGAGGGCCAAGAGGCCAAAGGTCTTCCTTACGTTACAATTAATTAGTTCAGTCAGACTGCTCACCTCCTGATTCTTCTCTGTGAGCACGTGCACAGAATGAATGGAATATTTTGACCGGGAGGCAGAAAAGTTAATATTTATAACACATATAAACATACAGCATTTGGGATGTATTACTGGGCCGGTAGAAAGGGGTCTTAAAGCAAATGAGAAACATGCATCACGTGAGGACTTTGGAGAGAGAAGGGCACTAGGAGATGGGGAAACACGAGTAAAGAGTCACAAGAGTATCAAAAAAATCAAAGAACGTCGGTCTCTTTGGAAATTTTGGCTGGACCAATCTCCCCCCTAAAAAGGAAAAGGGCAACTCAGCACTTAGGTAAGTGCCGTCAGTACTGAGGACCAGCGCACCTGGAGCTGAGCAGCTCGGACAGCACCTGGGTGTCGCAGTCATGTGGGTCCTCGCGTCCAAGGAAAACGTCCGGCAGGATTAAATACGGCATCTCCCACACGGTTTGGGAATTACCACACTCCGTACTCGGGCATGGCCTGCCCAGTACGATCCCTCCTCCTAACTCGGGAAGCCATGACGAAGGCCCACGGCTGAGGGCTGACCGCAGCGTGTCCCTGACAGCGCTGACAACCCTCTACCAGCGGCAGGGCGCCGCCCGCAAGCCCGTCTCGGGGGCAAACACGCGCCTGCCCACGGGGACGTGCGCAGCTGCCCCACGGAGGCTTTTAAAATGAACAACACAGGTCACTCTCACCCTTACAAAGAAACACTTTTCAAACCGCCTCTCCTCCTGATCAACTAGTTACTGAGGGCTTCCCGTGCGCAGGGAACTCGGGAACTCGAGGAGATGTGAAATGTAGGGAAAGGCATAAATCGTGACCCCTGCCTTCAGTGAGCTTAAACTCGGGTGGGGAAACAGGATATAAATGGGTGAGAAGAGAAGCAATTGTACTGTGTTCGAATCACTGTTTTAAATGCCCTCAGAAGACACATAACAAGAAAATACATGAGTGACCAGCAAGTTAATTCCATCATAAAAATTTATTAATATGTAATTATACATATAGGTATATGTATATGTATATATACACACATATATATATATGTGGTCCCCAAAATATGCATACACACTTTGAATGATTATTAATTCCAATGGGTTAAATCTGAAAAGAAACACCAATTGAGCTGTTAAAGTATGTATACTTTTGGGGGGACATCCTGTATATATATACAAATAAAGAGAAATTAACGCTATCAGAGGGCTAAAAAAGGACCTCCAGTTGGGAGTAACCAGGGAAGGACTACTTTGTGTGGGAAGGAGACTTTGAATAGGGTCCTTGAGGATGAGTAGAATTGGTCGGGGTGGGGCCATGATATAATTATATTCTCAACATATTATGCTTGTATTTTTCCTGACCACACATCCTTGGAAATGGAGCCCACATCCTCAGCTTTGCTGTGAAGACGCCAAGTGCGGTGCCCGAGGAAGAGCCATCGCCGCCGCCGAGGAAGGACGCTGCTTCCCCTCCTCCCGCGGGAGGGTGGTTATGGGACGAGATGGGAGCGAAGAGGAAGAGATGCTCTGGGAGCCCAGCGATACACACTCTGCATCATGTTCCAGTGTTCTCATTATTATTGCAAAGTACATAAGGGCTTTAACGCTCTCAGAAATGTCTTTAATAAAAAAGTGCCAAAGCTATAAATTTGATGGGGTGGTAACACCATGCTTCTAGATGGGCCAAGTTTCACTTCGGAAACGGAGCCTGCGATCTACTTGTGAGGGCCGCACTTTGGCATCTCACTATTCAAAAAAATTGAAATAAAATTCATTAAAAAGCTTTTGTGTGAAAAGCCCATGGATGTTGTAAGAAAACAGCGCTGCTGCGATCTGAACCCTCCGGCAGACATGGATGAAATACCCCCGCTTTCTTAGGGGTTAAACAGCAGCCTCGATGCGATGGCAGTAACGTCGGAAACAGTCCTGAGCAGATAAATCAGGCATTCCTGGACTTTAGTACATTGTGAGCAGGTTCACAGGCCAAATCACACAGCGCATTTCAGAGGCTAGATTAATGGAGAAGAAAACATTTCCAATAATATTTACGAAATGCCTCCCATCAGAGGAGGGAAGAGATACTACAGCTGATGGGAATCTGAAGCAGTTTGATGATTTCCTCTGTGAACATCCCACAGCTGCCTGACTTCCCAGTTCTGAGGTGTCCCTCTGGGAAGCACCACGCTGGCTGGAGAGGCTGCATCTGGAGGGCGGCCTACAGGGGGCATTTGGACTGCTCCAGACTGAGGTTGCGGGAGATTATAACAGCGAGACCACTTCTCAGAGGACAGTGCACCCTCCTCAAAGGGGCTGTAGGCATTTTACCGTATTTCTTCGCACACAACAACTCTTGAAAGAAAAGCAGGGGCAACCTACCTGACCCTTTCTGGACTGGCTCCATCCCCCAGGTAGCTTTGGCGCTAAAGCCTGGCGCATGCTAGGGGTTTGCATCCAGGCGCAAGAAGGAGCCAGTGACAGAAATGGACGTCCTAGAATCTGGAATAAGAAGAAACAGTAAACTTGCAAGTAATAACATCCGAAATGAGCATTTCAGATTGGCTGCTGGGGGCACGTGGAGCACGACAGGAAGCTGGTACTTTACCTGCGTAGGTCTACTTTTAAAAAATGAGTTCCAGGACTCTCAGCTCTTCTTACAATTCAGGGCTGGAGATAGGGTACCGGTTCAGTTCAAAAGCACCTTCAACAGGCTGTGTGCATGGACTTGGCTGGTGACAGTTTTAGGGAATAAAATCCTCTGTACCATCCTTTTATCCTATTTGCATGGCACGGCGGGAGTCTGTCCCATGCCGAGCCCACAGATCACAGCCCCTGCGCCGAGCCAGCATCCCACTGCAGAGCCTGGGGAATCTGCAGTGTCACTCCTCTTCTGCCTGGCTCTCTGCAAAGTGAAGTCATCCGGATGGATCAGCCAACCTGACTTCTCACTACCCTGCCCAGAATCCTTTGTGAACTGGAATGAGTCATCGCTCCAAGAAAAGCTCCGGCCTCTGGTGTGTGCAGGCTCCTTTGTCTGTGCGCTGCGGGGACACGGGGCTGGGAATGCACCCCAGGCCCAGGGCTGCACGGGGCATGTCCTCCGCGCCAAGGGGCCCAGGTCCCCTCGCATGCATTATTCGCACCGACTCTTATTTTTCTAATCATTAAAACAGGGAAAAGGGCACATACCTCTGGAAGCTTGAAGGGAAAAAACACACATTAAAATTGCTCTAGCGTCATATACTCACCAGTCTGTAATGATAAACCTAACACATTCTCTCCCTCTCTCTCTCTTTCTCTCTCTCTCAGGCCTGGCTTTTCATTGTAACGAAGGACGACTCTCCCCCCCGTGTGTGCCAGGCGGCTCTACTGTGCACTGGCTCAAAGTTTAGCTGCAGTGAGCCATTTGTCATGAATTCCAGTTGCGTGCAAGTCCTTGCAAGCCTGGGCCTATGGCAGCCGCACAGCCGGCAGGCTCGGGCAGCCGCAGCCCCGCCACTTCGGCCCCGCGCCGAGCGGGAGCGCGGGAATGAGGTCACTATGTCAGGAGCTGCTCGCGGACGCTCCCTGAGCTCACGGCACCCTGAAGCCCATGGGGGCACGAGTCACAGGGCTTTTTTATATCGCTGCTTCATCTGCCTTTAAAAAAATTCTATGTTTAAGATCAGTAAGGCAAAAAATAAAAATAAATCCATCATACATCTGTGTAGAAACGCCCCTTCGCTGCGCTGTTTGTACCTCAGCGCTCTCGTTATTTGCTCCACACTGAACAACTCCTGCATATACACGTGTGCATACTGTATTTACACACACACACAGAGGCACTTCTCGAGGCAGGACACAGAGAGAACGATGTGCCTCTATGCGGAGCACAAGAAATAACCCAAACACCTCAGGAGGAAAAGGGGGGTGGGAGTTGGGAGAGAGGAGGTAACGACAGAAATATCAGCAGTCACATTAAAACCAGAGAAAAATGGAGTCCGAGAGGAAAAGATTAACCCAGAAAGAAATGAATTCTGGTGTGTTAGTAATAACACTGCCCAAACTCCCCCAAACGAAATAACACCAAAGGAGGCGCCTCTCACTGTCTCCATTCGGGAACCAAAGAGAGAGCGGTAAATTAACCGGTACTCAGAAGCTAAACAGATTTGGGTAGCAGCTGATATTTGTACAGCCAGTTCTCCCACAGCCTCACGAACACAGTAGCTAAGTTACGATGAATGCAAAGTGCAGGGCACAGCCAGAGCTGGGAAGAGCAAAAACGTAGCAGCCGTCTCAGTAAGACTGTCCCAAGCCTCCCCCAAGCTAGAAGCCCACCAGATCGTACCCTCCCCTAACTGCTGGCACCGGGCCTGTCTTCAGGCCCCTCCTCCCACAGAGCTCTGGTGTCATCCAAGCCAGTGCACACCCTCCTGTGTAACCCTACACAGTGAGTCCCACTCCACTCTCGGAAAGCTGAGAAAATGCACAACCCCCTTCTGCCTGCGATACCTACAAATAATAGCCCAGTCCCTACGGTCCAAGTCATCTCCTCTAGTTGCACACAGATGGGACACTTAGAAGGAAGCACGCACTCTCTACGTCCATTCATTGATCAACTGACGGCACATTTGGTCTCAACGTTATTAGATAAAGCTTCGTCAGCTCCTACAACTCTGACACTTTCAGATCCTTTGCCCTGTTGGCTCCCTCTCTGGTATATCGATTTCTCTCTTCAAATGTGGTATGAAGAACCGGCTATCTTCCAGCTGAGCTCCACCCACGGCCCTGCCCCCTCCCTGGTTCTGGACTCTCTTTCACACCATCTAAGACCACAGTGGGTTATTGGCTATTGCATCACACTGTCAACCCCCAGACTTCTTCATGTGAACTGCTGTGAACTCAGGTCTCACCTGTGCACTTAAAAAGAAACACCTCACCAATAAAACCTTGTATGTTTTTTCAGAAATGGTTTGTTCTTGACTCTCCCTTCCGTATGATTGTCTCTCTTCTGCTGTGCCGTCTAGGTTCCCATCCATCCTGTAGACTGAGCCCACGGCCCAGCACTAGGCCCCTACCCCGGCAGCTCAGCTTCACTCGACTCTATTGGAGCTTGGTTGTGTCGTTAGTTATAAATCCACCTAAAGCCACCTCACTCAGTCCATTCCTGCCGGGCACTGCCTGATGGCCGCCAGGTCAGAGAGTATGCCCACCAAACACCTGCACCCTAGGAATGCGGCGACGTCGCTATGTAACAAACGGATCAGAGATGAGCATCTGAACAGAGGTATCTTTGGCTCTGGCAAAGTAAGAACCTCTGGGGAAGCTCTAAGTCATTGGACCACTTCTTGATAGCTAAAAACTCAAGTTTCCTCTATGATACAGGAAAGGTTAAATAAGTGGATAAAGGAAAACAGCAAACACTCATACAAAAGGGATGGAAAAAATACAAAGAAAATGTATTCGAACTTTCTAATAAACGAACACGGCGCTTCTGTCTATTTATAGACCTACCACACACATATACCGAAACTCATCTAAATTTTACAAGGACCCAATAAGGTAAGTACCATTCATTATTACCCCCATTTAAAAAAGAGGTCACTGCCTTCCTCAAGCTCCCACAACTGTTAAGTGTCTGAGGCAGGAGGCCCCAGAGTCTGTACTTTCTTTCTATTTTTTAAATCTTCACCCGAGGATATGTTTATTGACTTGCGAGAGAAAGGGGGGGGGGAGGGGAGGAGAGACATATATCGGCTGTCTCCTGCCACAACCCAGGTATGTGCCTTGACCAGGAATTGAACCCACAACCTTTTGGTGGATGGGAAGATGCTTCAACCAACTGAGCCACCTGGCCAGGGCCAGAGTCTGTGCTTTTAACTACCATCCATACTGCTTCTTGACTATTATAGTAAATAACCACTAGAAACAATTTTTTAAAACCTGTAGCTCAATTTTGACATTTAAATTGAAACCCATTCACTCTGTCAGCACGTGAGGCCAGTGAGGTTAGGTTCCCAGGCTCTGTCCCTTTAGTGGCAGTTTGCCCAGTTCTCCTGCCCTCCAGCCTCAAGCCACAGACGACGACTAAGTGACCATGTAAATGAGTATAATTGACCAGTCAAAACCATAACCATAAGCTCGTGTTGTGGTCTTACCAACAGCAAGATGAGTTTTCTGATGGATACCTATTAGCGCAACACAGAAATGAAGGTGAGAAAGACACTGCTGTTTCAGGGAGCAGTCTGCGATGGACAGAGGAGCTCAAGAATCAACGACAGCCGTAATCAGCAGTCCTCCTCCTCTCCCTGGTGCCTCCTGCTCCTCTGAATAACAGCTTCAGTGTTACAAACATGATAGATTTACAAACATTATAGAGAATATTTCAGAGGTGGTGTGCTCATTTGGTGAGCTGTGGGCAGAGGTTGTGCTTGGCACTTGGCTGGTCCCCGGGCACAAGGTTAAGTAGCAGCAACACACAGTGACACAGTCATTCAGGGTCTTAAAAAAATGTTTTCAGTACTAATGCTGTAGCACAGTCTTAGAGCTACTATGCTTGATACAGCAGAGAGCAATAAATACCCTTAAATCAATTAAAAATATTCACTGGGAGCCCAATTGCAAATGCGTAAGACAGTTGAGATAATGCAGAACATGTACATTGTTACACGCAAACTTTAACATGAACCAATGACACGGTCTCTACTCTCATGAAACTTATAATGCAATTGAGGAGCTAAGGTACTCACACAGAAATAGTGCAAAGAATACAAGACAGTGCTTGTGAACAGGGAGGAAAAGGTAACAGGCACCCCTAAGAATTCAGGAGAAAGAACCTGAGCTGAAACAGGGAGGAGTGGCTTCAAGGGAAAGGCAAAGTTAACCTAGAATCTGGAGAGGTGAGAGAAAAGAGAAAGGGCATACCACAGGGTAGACCATGAGCTCCATGGAGAGAGGGATTTTTGTGCTTTGTGTTTACGGATGTATTCCTGAAAAGCGCCCAGCCAGTGGTAGGCACTAAATGAATATGTGTCAAGTGAATGAATGAGTGAGTGAATGACTTGGACAAAGAAAGAATGAACCAAGGTATGGGGGTATTGATGGGAAAGGGGTTGAGGAAACATGAGCTGGGCCTGCCTGGGGCAGACGGTTCATACTGGGGAGTTGAGGGAGAGGAGGCAAGAAGGGCAGCCTGACAGCAGATTAAGAACAGTCTTTAAGGGATAAGAAAGTGACCCACCTTATATTTGCAAATGAACTTCACTTGGCATTAGTTAATCTCCTCCCTAAAAAGCATTATACTCCTACATGAACCCCGTGTTCTCCAAAAACAAGTATTTATAAGCTTATGGCAGCTCGTGTGGACTGTGTGGTCAGATGTTGCTTCCCCCAGGGGCTTCTCTGCCCCCATCACCTCGCGAAGTCTGTGATGCCAAGACTCTCTCCCCTTTGCAAAAATGTAGCAATAGGAGAGGAAAAATAATCTTAATCTGTCCCAATACCAAACCTACCCTAATTCAAAGTAGTTCAAGTCAACAAACATATACTAGATACAACGTGTAAGACACGCTGCTTGCCGCTGAGGTCAGAATAAAGATGAGGCAGTCACAGCATCTGTCCTCAGTTCTGCATCAGTATCTGAGTCACTCTGTGAGTCATTCGAGGGAAAGAGTACCAAGAGAACAAAAAAAGAGGGTTATACGAGAGAGGGTGAGGAAACGTGGGGGACACTGGCCAGCACTTCAGGAAGGATGCGCAGTTGAGGCGGGCCCCAAAGGTGGGCAAGGGGGAGGGAGAGAAAAGTTGGGGTGTCTTTCGGCAGCGAAGCAGCGTGCAGAGACAGTGTGGGTGAGAGCCCAGGCGCTCTGGGGGCGGGCCGGTGGTCACCGAGCTTGGCCAGCATGGAGGAGACGGTAGAGGGTAAGCCGAAGACTCGGTCAGGCTGACAGAAGATTTTGGAGAACGTGAAATTGTAGGAGAAAGGCATTCAGGGTGTTTACAAGGGGAGTGATGCTAAGGAGGCTGAAAGTTTAGGTTACTCTGGCAACAGGGTCCAGGATGCATCGAAAGAGAGAAGGTAATTAATTATGGGGACAAGGAAGGAGCCTATTGTGAGACCCTAAACAAGATGCAGAGAGGAGCTCGGGGATAGGAAATGCGTTTCTGTTTCACGGAGGGGCTGTCCAAAATTTCCAGCATGAAATAAGAGGGTGCAATCCGAAATTCACTTAGAGAAGTATCACGTACACCTATGCTGCTTGCCCATAATCTACCCAAAAGACTGTCTGTGCCGTGGGGAGGGTAACATTCAGAGTAGTGCCCGGGGTAGACGAGTAGTTCAAGGTGAGACACAAAGTGAGGAGGAGAAGTCCTTTGAACAGAACCCCTGGGCACCAACAACAGATCAGACTTTCCCGGTTGCAGGAAAGCTGATAAAAAGGCACAAATTAAAAATTCAACAGAAGTGGTTTTTAAAAGAAACAAAAACAGAAAGTTCCAAAGTTTTCAAGGCCTTAACAGCCCAGGATTTACGAAGTTAAGTGCATTTCTGTTATAAGAAATAATTTCGATTACAGTTGAATTAGATGCAACAGGTGTAGACTAGGAAACTAAATACGTAAAGACAAACTACACCTGGTATCCCTACAAGTATCAGGGAACATCAATATGAACATGGAGTGAAGAGCAGGGCTGTTCCGTGTTACTAAAATTCTCAAAAGTGTTTGGATCGGATCAGTTCTCACAGGGCTGGGAAAACAGAATCGTGACATTTTAGAGCTGCAGGAGACACTGGAAGTCATCTAGTATGATATTATTTGAAGATAATCCCAGGGTCTAAATGGGGAAACTGACTTGCCCAAGGTCGCAAAGAGCTCTTCGCAAAGCCAGACCCGGCACCCAGATCTCCCGGATCTCGGTGCAGACGTCTTTCTGTTGCTCCACAGGCCTTATGAAACTTACTAGAAGAAAATTAAACTCGAACACTTCTCCAGATGCACTTCGGATAAGATATTACACATTAAGCAGGCAGATGCCCAATTTTCCACACTGTGCTTGCTATGATATAAATTATTCTTCTACCCGGGTTCCTCTAATCAATGTCCAAGGAAGTCAAGGAAGGAAAAGATTAAAGTGAGAAAAACTGGAGAACCTGTGAGTTTTCAGTTAAAAAGACAGACTTTAAATTTGAAGTTTTTATAGTAAACAATAAGGAAACTGGGAAAGCATAGGAAACTGAGATGTCACTCGTCTCCATTATAACTGCATTACAATGGCATTTGGATTTCTGGATGCTTCCTTCCTGACCTCCTGGGTGAAAACACCACTGAGTGTGTCTCAGGCATTTCTACTTAGTATTTCCCACTGTGGAGGGCAGAGATGGTTATGTCTGCGGAAGCCCAGAAAAAAAAGATTCTGTTTCCAAGTGTCTCTGGACACTATACATATTAGACTCTGTAACACGCTGCTTTTTGTCTTAATAGCAAAATTTTTAAAAACTGTTTCTATTGACTATCATTCAACACTGCTTTCCAAACTTTACACGTGAGCTGACCCTGCAGGCAGACCGTCCACGTTGATCGCGAGGTTGTATAAACCCGCAGCGTGAGGCCCAGTCCCTGGAGGCAAATATGCCCCCGATCTGAGAAGCAACAACAAACATCTGAAAACACACTTGAAAGCGGTGTTTCCCGATTAGTTTTCAAAGTTATGGTCAGTATTCCTGTAGCGTTAGAGGTAGACCATTACTGAGTCCTAGGAGCTCTTTTGGCTGGAATTAGTTAGAAGGTCAAGGAGCAGAGAAACTGAATTACTTTATCACCGGCTTACGTAATTATGGCCAAGTTATCCTCTCTGTGGGTTGCATTCCAACTCTGCAAGATGAAATCAGGAAAAAACTGTATGCTGCCAAGGCTGCCATATTTTTACAAAGGAGACATATCTATAGAACTAACCTCTGACCTCAAGATGCTTCCAATTAACTAAGGAATGAAAGTAAACACACGTTGAGAAGAAGGTATCACAATATTTTCCCAAAAAACTATGAATACAAGGGAAAACTTACTGCAAACTAAGTCCAGACGGGAAAGAAAAGAAATACTGGCCAAACATTTGCAGCCCAGCGCTGGCCTCGGAGCGCCTGGGCTGCCCTGGCATCTCCCACAGGCCCCAGCAGAGGGACAAGCCTCCAGCCCAACACGCGCCAGGGCAGCGGAGGGACCTGCCGAGCGCTGCTTCCCCGACACTTCAACAGGCCCTGGCCTGACCCCTCATGTCTACTCTGCTTCTATTTCCACCGACGAGAAAGCAACCAGGATTCAGACTGTATTTCCAGTACCCAAAACAGTGGTGAAAACAGTGGTTTTGCCCTTCAAACGGTCAAATAATTGTCAACTCCAAAACCCCACATGCTTCGGGCTTTCATTTCCTCCACATGTTCGTTCTCACCAGCTTGTCATCTGCTAACCTCTCGCTGGCGCTGGGCCGGCCCTCAGCGTCACCTCCATACATCATCCCACGGAAGTGGGCTCACACATCTGTATCAACGGAGTGTTTATAAAACCAGGGGGCAGGAAGCTGTAACGTCCCGATGTCAAAAAATACAAACCAGTCCTATTCTCCTTTGTCTCTCTCTAATGAATGCATAGAAAATGAACTTCTTTGCCGTCTAGGATCACAGTGATTATACAAGCCCCTATATTTGCTCTGTCCAATACAGTAGCCATTAGGCATGCATGGCTATTTAACTTGAAGTCAATTTATATTAAGTCAAATTAAATTTTTAGTTCCTCTCTTCCAAGTGCTCAATAGCTACATGGTCTTTACCGTATTGGGCACAGCGTATACAGGGTGGGGGAAAAGTAGGTTTATAGTTGGTCATATGGAAAATAATACAATAATTAATAAATAATAATACAAGAATAAACTCTGTATTTCGAGTACTCACAGCTGTAAACTTACTTTTGCCCTACCCTGGATAGAACATTTCCATTACCTCAGAAAGTTCCATTGGACAGCACCAATCTAGTTAATCAATAAGCAATCACAAGAACATCAGGCACCGTTCGCTTTGACCATGAAAATCTATAATTTTTTAAACATAATTTTAGAAATTAACGCATACAAAATCAAGGCCTTTCTTGAGGCAGGTTCTGTGAGCTTTAACACATACGTAGATTTGTGTAACCACCACCCCAATCAGGATGGCGTCACACAGAACAGTTCTACCATCCCCAAAACTCCATGATGCTCCTTACAAACCCCTAGTCCCTGCAAACAACTGAGATGCTCCTTGACCCTACTGTTCTGTCTTCTCCAGAATGTCGCCTAAATAGAATCATACAGTACGTAACCTTTTTATTTTATTTCATTTTCCCCATCACCATTTATCCCCTCTATGGTCTCTTCCACCTTTACCCAACCCCCTTCCCCCACTGCCATTACCACACTGTGGTCCATATCCATGAATTCTCTTTTTTCCCCTTTTTCTTAATCCCACCTCCCCCAACCTCCCCCTTCCCGTGCACACACGCGCGCGCACACACACACACCACCAGAGCTGTCTGCCTGCTCTCTATCTATGAGTCTGTCTCTATTTTGCTTGGTAGTTCAGTCTGTTCATTAAATTCCACATGAGTGAAATGACATGGTTACAGAATGTACCCTTTCGAGACTGGCTTCTTTCACCGAGCACAGCGCTACTGAAATTCTTCATGGTTCACATACTTGGAGCGGGACTGCTGGGTCATACGGTCAGGGTGGTTTTATCTTTATAAGATAAGAGACCACCAAACCATTTTTCCAGATGGGTTGTACAGTTTTTGCAATCCAATCAGCAATGTAGTTCTAGGAGCTCTTTTGTTTATTTCTTGGGATTCTCTATGTAATCAATCATGTTGTCTGCAAATAGGGACCGTTTATTATAGTTTGTAAGCCTTTTGGTTCTTTTTTTAAGGAATTTCAGTATGATGTTGAATAGGAATGTAAGAGTAGACATCCTCGCCTTGTTCCTAATCAAGGGGAGAGCATTCAGTCTTTATTAAGTATGATGTTAGCTGCGGAGTTTTGCAGATGTCCTTTATCCTATGTTAAGGGAGTAGGCTTCTATTCCTAGATTAAGAGCTTTTTATCATAAGTGTATGTCGAATTTCATCAATTGCTTTTTCTGAATCAATTGATATTATCATGTGATTTTTCTTCTTTAGTCTGTTAATATGGTGGATTACATTAATTGATTTTCAGATGCTGAATTAGCTTCGCATTCCAGGGCTAAGCCCCACTTGGTCATGGTTTATTATTTTTTATGTATTGCTGGATTCAATTTGCTGAAATTTGGGGGTAGATTTAGCATCTATGTTTATGAGGAACTTTGGTCTGTAGTGTTTTTATTGTATTGTCTGTCTGGTTTGGGCATAAGGATAATGCTGGTTTCATAAAGCCAGTTGGGAAGTGCTGCTCCTCTTCTATTTTCTAGAAATGATCATGTCAAATTGGTGGTATTTCTTCCATAAATGTTTGGTAGAATTCTTCAGCGAAACTATCTGGACCTGGTGTTTTTGGGTTTGGGTTTCTTGGGGTAAAATTTTACCTATAAATTAAATGTATTTAAAGGATATAGGATTATTCAGGTAATCTATTTCTTCTTGAGTGAGTTCTGATACAATGTTCTTTCTAGGATTTGGTCCATTTCATCTAACTTGTTAAATTTATGTGCATAGAGCTGTTTGTGGCACTCACTTAATACTTATCATTTATATCTTACTTCCTTGTCAATTTGGTTAGATGTTTATGAATTTTCTTTCTATTTTTAAAAAACCAGCTTTTGACTTCAATGGTTTTCTCCATTCATTTTGTTTTCAAATTCACTGATATCCACTCTTTATTACTTCTTTCCTTCTGCGTGCTTTGGGTTTATTTTGCTCTTCTGTTTCTAGTTTCTTTCAGTGAAGGCACAGGCTGTTCACTACAGATCTTTTTTATTTTCTAACATAAGCATTTAATCTATATATTTCTCTCTAAGCCCTGCTTTGTCTGCTTCATATGAATTGTGGTATGTTGTATTTTCATTTTTGTTCACCTCAAAATACCTTTTACTTTCTCTGAGACTTCCTCTTTGATCCATGGATTACTCAGGAGCACGTTGTTTAATTTCCTAGTATTGGGGGATTTATCCAGTATCTTTCTGTTGTTGACTGCTAGGTAAATTCCATTGTGGTAAAATAACATACTTTGGATTCTTTCAATTCTTTTAACTGTTTTTAGGTTTGTTTTATGTCTCAGAATCTCATCTATCTTTGTGGATGTTCTCTGAGGATTTGAAAGGAATGTTTTTGGATATGTTTAGATGACTTACATTCAATGCAGTTTTTAAGTGTTGGGCTTTATATCTACCATTTTATTATTTGTTTTATATTTTTACCATGATTTTGTTCCCCTGTTTTCCTTTCCTACTTCCACTTGGATTAACTGGATATTTTTTAGTATTCTATTTTAAATGATCTAAGCTTTTAACATATCTCTTTGTATAGCGGTTTTAGTTGTTGTTTTAAGCATTTTGGTATACATAAATTTTCACAGTCTGCTTAGAATTAATATTTAACTGCCTCAAGTGATAAACTTTACACTATATTGGCCCTTTTACCCTCCTCTCTCTATAGTTGTCATATGTATTATATCTATATACACTGAAAACTCCATTACATTATATCTGTTTTCCATCATTATACAAAGATAAAAATGGTTCATTATATTTATCCAAATATTTACCATTCTTGCTTTTCTTTCATTCCTGATGCTCCAAATTTTCCTCTGGTTATCATTTTCTGTCCATCAGCATTTCTTTTAGAGCAGATCTCTGGCAGTCAATTATTTTTGTTTTATCTGAAATGTCATTATTTCACCTTCTTATCTGAAAGATAAGTATTGGATACTTTAAAAATATTGTTCCACTTCAGGCTGGCTTTCGTGGTCTCTAATTAAAAATCTGCAGTCACTCAACTTGTTCTATTGTATGTTATATACCATTTTTCTCTAGCTGCTTTCAAGATTTTTCTCCTTTTTGTTTTCAGTCATTTGTGATATGTCTGAGTATAGATTTCTTTGTTATCCTCTTTAGGCTTATTTGGGCTTCTTGGATCTGAAAGTTTATGTCTTTTACCAAATTTAGGAAGTTTTAGCCATTATTATTTTATACTTTTTCAAATCACACCACAGCTTTGATGACACAAATGTTAGACATTTTTGGTACTGCCCCATATACCCCAAGGCTCTGTTTACTTTTTTCAATATTTTATTCTCTGTTGTTGAGATTTGATAACTTCTACTGATCTATCTTCAGATCCACAGACTCTTCCATTCTCTCCATTCTATTATTGGGCACACCCATATATTTTAATGTTGGTTGTTATATATTTCAGTTCTAAAATACCCACTTGGTTCTACATTATAGCTTCTATTCCTTTCCACTTTCCCTTCTTTTCACTAGTGTTTAAGCACACTTCTTGGACCATAATTAGAATAGCTGACTTAAAGTCTTTGTCTAATAATTTCAACATGTGAAACTTCAGCATTGTCAACCGTTGATTGTCCTTTCCTATATAATTTGAGACTGTCCTGGTTCTTTGTACGCTGAGTGATTTTGCATAATGTTGATTAATATGTTATGAAAATCTGAGTTTTTAGATCGTAAGGAAAATGTTGATTTCTTTTTTTCTTTGCAGGAGGCAATCAATTTGGTTAAGTTCAGGCTGCAATTCCCAAATCACCTTCTGTCAGGTGTGATTTGAATGTCACTGTGCTCAAAGCCTTTGCAATGCTATCTCAATCTGTCTCATGTGTATACCATTCAGTGGTCAAGCTGAGGCCTCTGTGGTGGTCTAGTTCGTATTTCAGATCTCGCTGTTTGAAATGCTGCTTAGGATCAGATGTACACATGCACAGCTCAGAAGTGTGATATCTCTCTTGAGTTCCCTCCCCTCTGTGATCTCAACACTTTACAGTTCCCTGGGGCCCCCTTTCATGGTCCTTCTGCCAGAAGACTGAGGCTTTAGTTTCCTTGCTCAGCCACGTACTTCCAGCAACTATGTCTCAATCTGGTGCCAAGTGGTGGGAGCAGAGAGAGAGAGAAAAAAGTAATGGGAATTCACCCGATACTCTTGGGATCACAGTTACTCTCATCAAAGAGGATTTTCCCTACCTTCACAGGTTTATATGACTGCCCAGACCCCACTGCTACTGTGTGTCTGTAGGACTGAGTACAGGTTGGATGGGGAAGAATGAAAAGAAGGACAAGAGCAGTGACTTCCCTGCACACTGTGAATGCTGGAGTCCTCTTTCCTGCGCCTCAGGCCAGAAAGTGAAGAATCCTCTTAAAGATCTTTCTGTCCACACCAATGTGTCCTACGGGGGTCTGGGTCTATTCCAGGTGATACCAGAGTGAAGATAAACAGGAAACTCACAACCAGAGTGATGGTACTTTGATTTCTGGTCTCCTTCCCCAAGGTGCCTGCTACCACCTACCTTTTACAGTCCTTGGATACCTGCTCCATGCCTTTGGTCCAGGGTTCCAGCTATGTTCAGGGGGAGAGACAGGGCAGAGTGTGCTGACTCTACCTTGCTCAGAAATGGAATCTTCTCTTTAGTGTAATTACTTTTTATTGTTTAAATAACCATAATAATAATTAATAATTAAGTACTTTTGATAATAGAGGTAGACATGTTAACTTTGTTTTCCTTTTATAAAGGCTTACTTTTATTTTAGGGAATATTTAATTGAGATTTAAACTTTTTTATTTTAGTCTCAAAAAGATATCATTTCAGTTCATCCATTTCCCACATACCAAACCCCTCCCCCTTTCCCACCTCTGTGATGATGGTAGACAGACACGGTTAACTAGAATTTACTTCCTTTTTTGTGGTCCCAGCCTCTTTGGCCTCAATATATTCTTTAGAATTACTAAGGAGAAGCTAAAGTAATTGACATGAGTGCTGCTATTTCATCCCCCAGCCTACCCTCTGGCACAAGGACTAATGAGTTTTCTTAACAGTATTATATGAACCAGGAGAAAGGAGGCACCTGCAGTACCCACAAACCAGATCACTGCCATCAAGTGTAATTTATGTTCATCGCTTCCCTTTCTGACCCTCTCTTTTATCAGCACAACACATGGAAGAGTAACAGGTACGTCCAAGACCCCTCCTCAGGCTTGGCTGAGGCCATTATATCTGAGACGGGAAATGAGCATGGCCCGAGACTCAAGGATATTCACTCCTCCTACTTTCCCTTCAAACTGTTGCCATTTGTGGTTCCCAGAGGTGTGTCATTCCTATTTGTTCAGAATATGAGCATGACTAGCTTCTGAACTCTATCAACTCAAAAAATTCCACCAAAAGAAAAACTCTCAAACATTACATCTCAATAATTATTCTTGCATCCATAAATAACTTGACCCAGAAATTCTCATGGCCTTCTCACTGGGGGGTGGGAGGGTTATTAGTCACTGAACACATCAAGAGGAGTTCTATGAAGACAATGTTTATGTCACATACATCATTCACTATGACACAGCTAGGGCAGGTTAGTCATAGAACAGCAGGTGCCTGTGAAGCAGAAATCTTCAGTGGACGGCACGGTGGGTGGGCAAGGAGTATTTATAATGCTGCCTTATTACGAAGTAAAATCTGAAAGTCACATCTGCGGCGCGAGCAGATCTGTTAGAAAAGGCTTACGTGCACTGGATACGCTTTCCCATTCGGTCCAAATGAGGAGTTAGAGTCTGGCTACTGGCAGCAGCGCTCTGAGGGGCAGGGTGAGAGGAAGGCCGCTTGGTGCAAACTGCTTCACGCGGATGACCCCTGCTGTCAGTGGGGGGTCACCCAAACATTTTCCTTGAGCATAGGTAGTGGCCACCTTCCTTCTGCATGATACCCCCATGAAACCTGAAGGGTACACTTAGGCAAGGATCTGGTGGGGCACAGTGATGTGACCTGGATCAGGGAATGGGGCCCCAAGGGCCCCCCTCACAGAGTGACAGGCTGTGCTTGGTCTGCTCTGCACAGTGGGCCGCCCAGAGGAGCGCCCACCCAGCTGAGAAGACACAGCTTTCACCGTTCACCCCGGGGCTGGGGGACCATTTAACTTGAATCAGGTGTGGACATCTCTGATGGGCAGTCAGAGGGCAAAGGCCACAGGAGATGTCTGAGATGTTACACACAACCCCACCGTTCACTGAAACAATGAGGAATTATAAAGTGAGGAAAATCTGATTTCTAACGCAAATTCAGGACAGAAAGCTCAAATCCAATCACACACACACAGAGTTATACAGGGGGAACAAGAGAGCCAACGGGGTGGTATAAGGTGCTCTCTCATGTCTGGGCAGAGGACAGCCTGGCAGTCTACACTGAGGGGTGGGTGACTGATCAGCTCCTTTATACTTTGTTTTGTTTGGATCTGTACTCCTAGATCAACAGCTTCCACAATACCAGACACATAAACTTACTTCCCTGCCCTGGCCCGTGTGGCTCAGGTGGTTGGCGCCTCCTCCCAAACATGGAAAGGTCACAGGTTCAAGCCCCGGTTGGGGTGAATGAGGAAGGCAACCGATCGAGGTTTCACTCTCGCATCAAAGTTTCTCTCTCTGTGTCTCTCTCTTCCTTCCTCTCTCTCTAAAATCAGTAAAAGCATGTCCTCAGGTGCGGAATGAGAGAGAGAGAGAGAGAGAGAGGGCAAACCCTGCAAACTACAAAACCGGAGTAAATACACCAGGAATAAGTACAACTCAAGCTGATCTTAAAGTAAGTAAAAAGTAAAGGTTTCTGAACATTAAGTTGTTAATATAAAGCATTCTAAGTTTATCAAATGTATCCACCAGTTATTCGTAAGCTCCTTTATAATGAAGGAGTCGTCGTGTATTTTCCCCCCACATTTTAACTTTTACCCTTTTCCTTGTGGACAAATCACGGCCCAGCTTTTAAACTTTACCATCTTTTTTTTTTCCTAATGTCTTTTTTTAAGTAACACACACTTTGATAAAGGAGACTGTACTCTTAATGATCTGTTCAGATTAGTGAATTTTTCTAACTTAAAAAAAAAAAAAAATTAGTATGTCTCCCATGTTCATGCTTTAAATAATGGAGTCATTCTCAGAAGAATAGCAAAACTGTCCCCTTTAAAGTCCCACACCCCATAAAATGCTTATTTCAAGATCAAACGACTGATGAAGAAAGACGTGCCCGTTGTGATACTATATACTATTACTTTACGCTAGAATCTAACATTCTTGCGCAAATAGCTTAAAGTCCCATATACTTAATCTCTGTCAGTATTTAAATTGTCACCACCTTGTGTTGTTACTGTTCACCTTTTATCCCTCTACCCTCCCCCCTCCCCAACCCAACCCAACCCGGTCTCAAGAAAGAAAAAAAATCCCCCGGTAACAAAGATCCCTTTGATGCATTGGCTTTGGGGCACACAGTGGTCCAGAAAAACTGTTAGTCTTTCCAGCTCTGAGTTTTAGCAGAAGTGGCAGGATTTCTGTCTCCTGAGCTGTCCTGGGCTGGTCACCTGGGAGCCAGGAAGGTGACAGCTGGGCCAGTACTTCCCAAATTCTGGTCTTCCATCTGTGCTTGTGTGGACAGTTATCTCAACCGGTTCATGCTAGACCTGCTGATTCTAGCATAAAGGGCAACACAGTAAATTTTTCATAAAGAGAACTTTACTTGATTAAAAAACTGTCTTTTACTTATGTTCGTCTTCCCTTTTGCGTGTGTGCGTGTGTGAAATGCCCCTGGCTTTTAATGTTAAAAGACCCCTCTTTTATGGTAACAGATAATATACATATATTTTAAATCCTCACGCAAGTATATTTTTTCCACTGCTTTTCAGAGAGAGTGGAAGGGGGAGAGAGGAACATCAATGTGAGAGAGACACATCTACAGGTTGCCTCCCACGTGCACCCCGACAGGAGCGGGGATCAAGCCCCCAACTGAGGTACGTGCCCTTGGCAGGAATCTAACCTGGGACCCTTCAGTCCACGGGCTGATGCCATAGCCACTGAGCCAAACCAGCTAAGGCGCAGATAATATTTTTTTTGAGTCCTCACTTGCCAGGACTAAAAGCTGGTGATCTTACGTTGGTCCACCACACGTTATTGAAATGTTTTGGTCTGTGCAGTGCCAACATCTTGAGAAGCCTTGGGCTGGATCTCAGTTGGGCAAGAGGGGAAGGGCAGAGGTCTTTACAGTCCCAACACACATTCCACAAGCATCCCCCAGCCCTTTGGTGACGTCCAGGGTTTTGAAAGCTGAGCGTTACTGACCCTGGTATCTTCTTGATTAATGAAAGGCACTGTGTTCAGCTATTGCATTAGTGGGTACTAATCAATTTCTTTTTAACAGGATCACCTCATTATTTTTCCTTAAGCTGTGTCTTCTTCATTTTATCTTCTCTTGCCTTAAAAAAAAAAAAAAAAAAAAAAAGGGACTTTCGTATTTCAATTGCCAAGACTGACATTACTGAGTCACTGTTTTATAAGTTTTAATGTTCCATACTTTTTTTTAGCAATGGATCCTATATAATCCAAGGCTGATAGTCTTTTAAATCCTAAACAGGGCTCTACCTACTTTCCTTCTGCACATCACTGTTTCACCACATCCCACAATCCAATGTTGTCTGGTTTCAGTAAACGAACAGCACACAAACAAAACAATCAGAGCACAGGGAAACAAAGGATCTAAAGCTGGGTACACCTTGGGCCCCAAATATCCAACTGTCAGGGATGGACATGCCCCTCCGGTGGCCAGTGTGTGTTCCAGCGTCTTCCCCACCCTTCGTTCATTGCGAAGGACACCAAACGCCATCACATTCCCTTTTCTTCCCCCTGTGCCATTTCCTTTTCGGATAACGCCACCATAAGCACCTCCCCTGTGCACACCCCTGCCCCCCATTGCCTTAACCACTTTCCTCTCCCTTCCAACGCCTACCCAGGACCTCGGAATATTTCTCCCCTCCCTCCTGCTATTGATAACAATGTCTACACTTTCGGGCAAGGCTCTTTAAACATGCCATTTCACTTACTTGTCATGAGAATACTATTATCTCTATTGTATGGATGAAACCCAGGAGAATTAGGTAACTTGCCCAAGGTCACAGTTAATAAACAGCTTTAATGATAGAGATGCATAAATAACTACGCTATCGATAGAGTTATACCGAAGGGGAAAAGTTTTGAAACAAAATTAAACAAAGTAAAGAACAATTTGCTTGATTTAACAGCTCTCAAAAGTAGTTAGGAGACTAAGCCACAATTGCCACATGAGCCCTAGGTCACTCCCTCTAATTATACACGCATCACTCTGAAGATGGACAAAAGCTTTTCAGTCTATGCTCCTGTTTCAGAGCTTAGCACCTTCTGCTTTCCACAGCCATCTGCAGAACCTTCACGGAAGGCAGAGGGATTGTGGTTTGGCCTGAGTGCACAGCCCCCGAGCACAGCTCCTGCAGAGAGTGCGCGTTTGTCACTGGGAGGGTGTGGGCGGCGAAACAGCAAAGGTCTCCCACTGACTCCGAGACCTACCGGCCTGTCAGTCAAGTGCAGACGGGCGGCATTAGATGGCTGTGCTTCCTTCCAGCTTTGGCTTTTCAGTTCCAAACAGTAAACTTATCAATTTCTTTGGGGAAACCAGTCATGTGTATATCGTTAAAAGGAAATCTAGATTCTAAATTCATGTGGAAGGTCTGAGTTTCCTCTGTCAGTTTCCAGAAAGGAGAGCTGGCCAGGGCTCTGACCTCAGCTCTCCTCCAGCTCCAGCCCCAGCCCCGGCGCAGGCACTCCCACCCACTACCCTAATTGTACCCCACAGCTATGTGCAGTTGATGAGAGCCAAACCTCCCTCTCTGGCCCTAAAACTCTCCCCTGACTTCCAGACCTGCCTCTCTCTCTTTGCAAACAACTTCATCTAGATGTCCCCAAGGGCCTCAAACTCAGCAGGTCCAAAACTGAGTGTGTTAGCTTTCTCATAAATCCTGCTACCTCCTGTATCTCCAGCTTAGGTTACACACCACAATCTAATGCAGCCATGTGACCAGATTCCTGTCTTTTCTTCTCTGTCCATCCACACAGACACCTCCCCCCCCATAATCCAAAGAGTCAACAAAGCTAGTCTACCCAACGTCTGAATGTTGCCGTTGGCCAGCTCTCTGCCTCTTTGGTTTGCACCTGGACCACCAGCAAACCTCCTGCTGGCTTCTTCCACCCATCGCCCTAAGCACAGCTGCCAGCCTGTGCCTCCTGCCTGACGCTCCTGTGCTGATGTGATAGCCTCAGTTTCATCCCCTTGAAAGCAGGGATGTGCTCAATATCAAATGCTCTAAATATGTTGATATCTGTTACATCCCTATTTTCAAGTAGATAAAACCAAGAATATTACATAAAAGTGATAAAAATTACTTATCATATCAGAAAAATCCCTCTCTAGAATAACTTATCAAAGGTGAAGAAAACAAATCATTTTCTCCTGTCCCAGCAGGAAAGATATCCCATTAAAGCTAAAAGAATGTGGTCATTGTAGCAAGTAAATGCCAACAGGAGGTAAAGGATACTAACACTTACTGAGCACCCACTACCCGGCAGGTACTATATGCCGGGCACTCTATGCAGGTTGTCTTAATTAATACATCCCCGTGATATAGGGATAATCCTCACTTAAACAGCCAGGACTCTACTGTTCTCTGTCTCCCAGTGAGTAAGTGGCACACTCAGGGTTCAAACATGATTCTGGTCAGTATCCCAGACCCTCTCCCATCCCCTCTCTCACAAAGGCAATGCTGACGCTTTTGGTTTAATTTAAATTCCACTGCATTTCTTTTTTTAAATTTCAGATTTTTCAGAATATAAGACTTTTATGTTAAATAAAAGGGGAACTGCGTAAAGACGAGAAACTCTACTTGGTAAGAGGAAAATTCAACTGGCAACCTATCTAAGATTTCATAGGACCCTTCCACTTCCTATGTCTGAGTTTGAGGGTAACTTTTCCATATAAAAACCCACCAAATTTCTTAACAACTAGATAAGATACATGTATCAGTACTTGTTTTATGCTGAGCGCTGGGCAAGGTATTATGAAGACAAAGCCACGATACCTAACCCTACAAGTAAACCACCAACTCAGGGAACCAGCATGAAGATGTAAAATTGATAAAGGCAGCCCCTTTGCTGCCCCGACATTATACGTTACATACAACCTCACCCTATATTCAACCTGAGCAGCAACAGCTCCAAGAACAAAAGGACTGGGCCTATTAACACCAAACAAATGTGCAAATGACACCATAATAAAGGAGCGTGAGGAGATTCTAGATCATAACGATCTGAAAAAAAGTCCTTTCTAAACATATTACCTGACCACTCATCAGCTGCCCATGAGCACCTGCAGAGCCTCGGAGAGCGCGCTCCCTAAAGCAGACAGTGTCCCCGCAGACGCGCCCCTGCGGCCACCTCGCCAGGAGACCCCTTCGGGAAGGAGACGGGGACATTTCCTACCGGCCCCCGTTTCAGCGGCTGACTCTGAATTAGCAGGCTGTGGCTTTGGAAGGTCTTATTTTCACCGTATTAGAAATAACATTTTTAAGTGGATGACATCCACATGCAGCACTGAGTTTCTGATTCCAAAAAGTTGTGCCACTTGCGAAAATCGTTTCAGTGGCACCTTATTAACGAAGTGAAGTGGGACACGAACGTGACTCTGATGCCATAAGGAAGCCCCTGAGAACGGAGACCATGTTTTTCTCAGTTGGGGCAACAATCACTCCCCGCTCCTCGTTTCCAGGTGAAGGCGCTTCCCGTGAATGAAGACCCAGGTGTGTACATGGGCCCCCTCACTCCCACCCCCGGGAGGCAGGCACTTTCGTGACTGGTGAGTATACCAGAAGGGTCAACTTAGGGAGGGGAAGTGACCAAAACTTCTGCTGAAGGAAGTGGAACTAATTAATTAGGGTTTTGTCATGTAAGTGTGGTGGGCTTGTGATTTGTTTGTCAAGGGTGAATCTTTAAAGAAAGCATATTTTTAATTTCTTGAATCCCTCAATCTAAAAGCAATTTTTCTTCCCTCTAGATTTCTCCAAAGGGTCGAATTTTTGAAAACTTTACCAACCACCTGTATCATCAATTGCACATTAGTACTGAGCAAAGCCCTCTGCCGAGCTACGGGCTTCACCTGATAACATCGGCGATGAAAGCGGGCAAAGCAACCGCGTCTGCCATTAATCTCCGGGTGCATCACTCAGAAGTCATTTACCGTGAGCCTGTCGAGGGATATAATGACTCATGCCAGTTGGAACTTGCAATCTCTCCTCTTCAAGAGGGCTTTTGAACTAGTAAAAAGCTCGTGAAACACTAAATTCAACAGGAAGTTTTGGTACTTTTCACTTTACTTAATCTCTAACATGTTCATTTGGCACATGTTAAATGCTCTGAGATGATTTAATAATGAAGATCTGGGGAGATCATAATCTGACCCACAGGGACATATTAAATCACCTTAATAAAAGACTAGAATTTTGCTACTTGATTAAAGAAAACAAGTTAGCTTATAGTTACACAAAATACAGACGCCTTCTTCCTACAAAGATGAATAAATATGATTTCTAAATTTTAAAGCAAGGATCTTTCACAGCCTGCCAGATAACAAAGGGAACCGATCTTGCCAGTAACAAGTGGACTGTTCTACAAAGCATCCAATCTTATGAAAGCTGAATCATTAATGAACCTGAAAACTGTTTAAACGAGCAAAGCATGCCTAAGATTGGAGACCACACCATTAATTTCTCCCCAGAGACATGAAGGGAGCAGAACATCAAATTTTTCATAGAGGAAAAAGTGCCTGTGTTATCAACAGGTGGATTTTTCCTGCGTTCTTCACGGGGTGACTGCACCCTGCTTTGTTTTAGACAAAGGACTCCGGCCTCCTCTCAGAGCCTCCCCATTCACGGAGAAGTGCAGGCGGTTGGCTCTGGCGGTTATGCCATGAGACAGAATGGACGTGGCAGTGAAGTCACACCCACAACCCTATTTGTGCCACAGGTATTTGGAACTGATGACAGTACTTAAAACCCAGATATACTATCACATATATTCATCCTTGGTAAGTCTTCCTTTGCAAAGATATATAAACAGAAACCATGCAGACGGTCAAATTAAAGCAAGCTTTAAATTCTTTAAAAGAGTAAAGAAAATGTGCTTTGCAGCAAGACCAGGTAGTGACTCCTGCTGCGTGGTCTTGCATTTTGTAAACTGTGATGGTTTCAACCGCATGCCCGTGGCCTGACCTCCTGCAAAGCAAGGGAGCTGGCGGAGTTGGCCGGACTATGCAGCAGCAGCCGTAGAAGCCATTCGTTATTGTTCGAGGTGTTTTTATTCTTTGTTTATCCATTTAAAGGCTTATAAATTTTTATGAGCTCTTTGCGAGGTAAATACAACAGGGTAGGAGGATGACAGCTCCACGAGCTCTGTCCAAAAGCTAAGTCACATGCTCTCCATTTGTGGCACGATGACCCGGGTCATCCACTCGGCTTCCCCCACAGTGATCCTTACAGCATTGGGAGATGCTCTCCCAACCTTTCCAGGGCACCGGGTCACTGTTTATGAATGTGATGAAACATTCTCTAACCGCCCGAAAATGCCCCGGAGAGAATCCACGTCACTGCCTCGCAGACGACCAGAGCGAGGGCTCAGGGTTGAGCTCCAGCGTCTCTGTCACATCAGCACTTGGATTCATTTGTTTCACACACAGCCCATTAACATTTCTGATCTCTGCATCTGTAAAAACAGTGTCCCCTTTAGAGCTTTAAGTTTCAACTGTCAAACCCATGATCTAGTAGATAATTTTGGAGCAGTCGAATATTATGTTCAATTAATGAGAAACTATATATGATCAATATTAGGCTATAAACCGGCCAACTTCAAGGAATCTAAAATGAACTAAACCTCCTGACCAAGCAAATCCGACACTCTTTACAACCGCCTTCCTATCTATCAGAAGACATCATAAATAAAAGACTTCAGAAAGTAATCAATGCCCAAATATCCTGTACAAATGAACAAGTTTGCTTACCCAACATAAAAGCACTTTAATATATCATGTATCCATCAACAGCTATTGTCACTGACGCCAGCAGTCAAAAGAAATGTTGACTCTAAGCAGAATGACTAATATGGAGGGTTATCTCTTTTTTTAGAAGGCGCTTGAGATTCTATATGCAACATGCACACGTGTTAACTTATCTATCACATACACACGCACGTATAGCAGAAAGAAGAAAAAGCAGCTGTAAAACTTCTTAACATGTTACAGTCAGCAATTAACGCCAGTAGGAATGAAAACACTCTAGACTGCAGTCTTTTGGAGGCAGGAGCTCATAATCCCCAAAGATTCAGAAGCATTACCTCATTGCAGCCTTGAGACAAGCTGAGCATTCACTCTAGGTCTTACCCAGCATCCTCCGGTTCACACAAAGACAACAGAGGCGTGACCAATCACATTGTGGCTCGCAGGCACTGTTTCAAAGCCCTCTCCCAGCATCACCCATTGACATGCTCGCTGGCAGCCTGCTGAACTGGTCGTCATGGCAACACATCCAGCTGCTCACCCAGGCTTGTTATATTACTTTTCCTTTTCAGCACTCACTTAGCTAATTAAAAATTTAGGACCATGTTTTGCATGTTGGACGCACACTGAAACAAGAGTAACAATGCAGGGTCCTTTCTATCTTTCTTTTTTTTTTTTCAATGGAGCTTTAAAAAATGCTGGGAAAAGAGATTTGAAGGACACTCCCATGAAGTCCCAATATAACCAATCAATAGAGAGACTGCATGGAGCTCCAGCCAGATGGAATTTGTCGCCTAACCTAATCTGCAGCAAAGCAAAACCAAACCGTGAGCGTCGCTAAAGATGTTCGTCCTGTTTTGAAATCGCCAAGCCAATCAGCAGAGATGATTTATGCTGAAAGATTCGCATCATTCCCGGTCAAAATGGTTCTTTAGATATTTTTATTTTGCATGATTCTGATTTAAAGCAGCTTTACCCACAATGCCACCATGCACGCAGAGCAAATAAATAAATAAAGCACCGGGGAAAGGATCCCGTAAAACCGGCCAATATGGCAAGTGCGGAAGGAGGCGCCGGCGGAGAGCGAGCCTGTGGACCCGCCGTATGTCTGAGATCTGACCACCAGGACGCACCACTGCTGGGCAGCTCCGCAGCGGAAAAGCCACGGAGGGAAGGTGCCAGCTTTTGTTTACCAAAGCTCAGAGCAATCAATGAAACCTGCCCACTGCTTCAGAGGCGGTGGCTGCTTCACATACATCATCTTTTTTTTTTAATCTTCAGCAGAGGATATTTTTCCCATTGATGTTTTATTTTTTAGAGAGAGTGGAAGAGAGGGAGATGGCGGGGGTGGGGGAGAGAGAGAAACATCGATGTGAGAGAGACACATCAATTGGTCGCCTCCCATACGCAGCCTGCCCGGGGCTGGGATTAAACCTGCAGCCCAGGTATATGCCCGACTGGGAATCAAACTCACGACCCTTCGGTGCCGGGACCGACATTCTAACCCCTGAGCACCACCGACCAGGGCTCAGCTCACATATATCCCCACCCTAAAAATCCCTCTTGTACCCCTAGTTATCCCTGAAACCGGAGTGGATACCAAAGGCATTCTTAGGATTCTAAGGTGAAATTTTACTTTTTCTTTCCTTTTTTTTTTTTTATTCAGCCTTCTACTCAACCTATTTCCTAGAGTAGAAAGAAAATTAAAATTGAAAACGATGTTCACTGTGAATAAGCAGAGATAACAGACATCAAAGTGGTTTTGAAAATCCAAGTGTGACAGTTTATGGGAAAAGTCTGTTCTAATTTCAATTAAGTGAGAAAACCAAGATATCGAAACCAGATTGGAGAGGCAGTGTGGCCTGTGCTTCCTCCGGGCAGGTCTGCTAATTCTAACCCATGTCACCCAGGACGCCCCAGCCGGGAGCATTCAGTCCTCAAGCGCGGTGCAAACATGTCATCAGACCGCGGGCCACGTTCCCTCCAGTACTGCCCACGTCTCTGAGCTTTCAGGTGTCACCAAGTACCAGTGAAAAGGAGCCCCACCCCTGGGTGGCGAGAAAGAAGTGTCAAAGGGCGCACAGGATTCTAATTTGCCTGCGAGGCCCAAGGAGAGGCCTGCGGCCGGGGAGGTGAAGGGGGGATGAGGGACAGAGCTCCTCGGGGTGCTGAAGGCAACAGTGCCCACTCTCTCCCTGTCTTCTCACTTCCAGTCGCCCACAGAGGGACCCCCCCTGGTGAGGCTGCCGGGGGAACAGGGAGATTGTACACAGGGCTCCCGACGCCCACTGCAACGGCAGCGAGAGCCAGAGGAGAGAAAAGATGAAAGCAGGCGAACCATCGATAATTCTGGAAGCTGGAAGAACAGCAGACGGATGGGCGGGAGCTGAGTGAGGAGAGTGAAGAAAGTTTAAATATACAGCCAGGAGGAGAGGGAGCCACGGAGGCGGTGTGGGGGCGATTCCCAGACACTTGTGTGCGCACAGGGAGGGTGAGGAAACTAGAAAATACCCTGGGGGAGGAATACGGGCGAGGCCCTGGGGAGGGACAGAGCCCAGGGACACGTAGAGGCAGGGCACCCACACAGCACTCGTGGTCTTGGGCTCAATCTGTGCCCCGCCAGAAGCAAGGCGCTCCTTAGAGAAGTGACTGATCCCCGTCGGCCGCGGGCAAGCCCAGGAAGCAGCAGCGCTGTTCCGTGCCAGGGAGCAAGGAAAGGCTCCACACCCGCTGGGACACCCCGGAGGGCTCAGGGCCCAGACTGACGGGCCTCCGCGGCCGAATCGGGAAGAAGCCGGCCGTCAGCGAGCAGCAGGCAGAATACTCTCCCACACCGACCCAAAAGGAATCCGTGAGCCCACTGGGATGGGAAAACCACCAAAACCACAGGGTGTGCGGGAGAGGATGGTGCTCTTTCCCCATAAACAAAAGCCAACTTCTAACTTCAGAAGAAATTACAGGATTAGAATGTGCATTTGTAACCGCCACTGCGACAAAAGTGATTCGTGCAAGAATTATCGAAGCAAGATAAAACACAGGGTAAAAGATTGTTGGGGGACAAGCTACTCCTGCAGTCTCAAAATACCAACAAGTAGATTACTTTTTATTCAAAAGGGGAAGGACAGTGGTACACCACCCTAACCCAGCGTCCCAACTTAGCCGCACCCGTGACCCAAGACCAACCCTGGGCCTCCGCGAGTCAAGCACCGAAAACAAGACAACATAACCTGTGGAGTATCCCCCCTCCCAAATGCTTAAACTAAATCTAATCATGAAGAAATAAATAGACCAACTTCAGATGGAGAAATATTCTACAAAACAACTAGCCTGTAATGTTTAAGAAGGTTAGCATCATAAAAGACAAGAGGGAGCTGGGGAACCGTTCTGGCTTAAAGGAGGCTGAAGACACACAACATGTGACGTTTGATTAGAGCTAAGAGTCAAAAACAGACAGGACATTATTGGGGTAATTATATGGGGCATTATTGGGATAATAAAAAAAAATTAAATATGAACTGTACACACACTGTTCATTATATCAACGTTCAACTTTCTGAATCTGGTGATTCTAGTTTCATTACATAAAAGAATATCCTGTTCTTGGGAAATGTACCCTTAAAGATGAAATGTCATGATTTGCAACTACTCTCAAATGATGCAAAAGATGGATACATGATGGATGGAAGGATGGATGGAAGAAATGTTATATATCTAGGGGAAGGGTACACTGGTGTTCACTTCACTTCATTTACTTTAAAACTTCTTTGTTACAAGAAAGAAATTAAGAGCTGAAGAGGGAAAAGAAATCCAGAAAGTCTCTGGAATGCAGTTGTTGAAGGTGAGGGATGGGACAGACTGAGAGAGGACTATTGCTTGAAAAACTTTTTAAGGCCCAGCCGGGCGTGGCTCAGCGGTTGAGCATTGACCTAGGATCCAGGCGATCGGGGTTCGATTCCTGGTCAGGGCACATGCCCGGGTTGCGGGCTACAGCCAATCAATGACTCTCTCATCACTGGTATTTCTATCTCTCTCTCTCCCTCTCCTTTCCTCTCTCTGAAATCAGTAAAGATATATTTTTTAGAAAAAAAGAAAAAGAAAAACTTTATAAGAACGTAGGGACTCAGTCCCACTCCTCCACCTAATTTAGCTAACTCTCAACCTAGGCAGGCAACAGAAATTTCACTTTCTGCAGAGGTTAAGCCAGACAGCTTTTTAACTTGGGGACCCCAAGCATAGCTGGGGGAGGTAATCAGATTCTGAATAAAATGGGGTTATGTGAAAAGTGCCACACCTCACTCAGCTCTAAAATACTTGTGGCCGGTCTGGATTCTGCCACACTCTTCTGGGGACACTGACTGGTAGGAGAGAAAGACCCTCTTCAAAGGAGCCCCTCCAGGTCTCCCTGCAGGGAGGCCCAACAAAGGACAAGCTCTATCCCACACAGAACTTCCAAACTGCACCTAGAGATCCAAACAAAAACTAGAAAATAAATTTTAAAGAAACAAAGACAAGGCACAGAGACCTTAGAATTAATATTCCCAGGGAGCTCCTGGAGATGCAGCCTAGCAAAATAAGTAAACCAGGAACATGAGACATGGAGCCTAGAGAACAGCGGGTCCAACAGAGGAGTGGTAAGAAGACTCCCAGATAACAGCTATCTGCCAGCCCAGAAAGCAATTAGTCCAGATCAGTGGAGGACAGGATGTTCCCAAAGGAAATTCTCCAAGAAAACAGGGAAATGAATCAACTATTTGAAATACTAGACCACTCTGAAAAAATGAGTACTGGTGAGCATATGGCTCATCTGATGGAGCACTTAGAGAAAAAAATTAAAGACAGATATATAAAAATCTATGAAATTAAAAAAAAAAAAAAAGACAATCATTAACTCCAGGTAAAACAAATGGCTGTATAAGAAAGCAAATGTTCTCATAGTACAATATTTGGTCCTTTAAAAAATAGAAGTTATATAGGCATCATAATATGAACACTGATTACTGAATTACCTTTAAATTCTTATATAACTACATTGACAGAATAAGGGGAGTATAAAAGGAAAGCTAAATATTCATTTATCTTACCAAAAAGACAAAAGATGAAATCCAAAATTAATAAAGATAAAGCATCCCAAGCACATTATTTAGAAACTACACAAATACCAAAAAAACAACTAAACGAGTCTTAAAGGATTGCCCCTGGGAAGTGGGACTCGGAAATGGAGGGAGATGGAGAGTGACAGGTGATTAGTATTTTTCATTGTACTAGATAGAGAGTAGGGGTGTGTGTGTGTGTGTGTGTAGGTGTACTGACTATAACAGTTGTATTATTTAACTTCTTAAAATATATACATAATTGCCTTTGCAAAAGTCAAAATTAACTTATAAAAACAAAACTATGAAGACTAGCATAGGCTTGGGTAGGGTAGAAATCAATCCATTAGTCATACCTTCGTTAAGCACCGCCTACGGGCCCAGTACTTCCTAGCTTGTGACTTTGGGCAAGTTTTTAACCTCCTAGTGTCTCAGTTTCCTCCTCTGTAAAAGGGGTATGATAGTAGCACATACCTCATCAATAGCATGTGGCACAGAAAAAATGCTCAATCAAGCAAACTATTATTCTAACCATTACGGGTAGGGCCCTGGGCTTGCCACTGTAGAACAACATGAGCAAGGGACAGCTCCTGCCCTCCAGGACCCCCTGGGAAGGTGGCAATAAATAAGCAATCACAACACAAGGCCATACAGGGGTAAAGGTGTATGGGGCTGGGAGACAAATTCACATACCCAACTTCTGCTCAGCACCCCACATGAAAGATCAGCATTTCCAAAGTAAACTTTAGAAAACACTAGTCCCAGTAAACATTTCTTAGAAAAAAGTTTTGTGGTCAAATCAGCCTGGGAAACTATTAGTTATACATCCTTTGGGAGAGCAAGCACTCGTATTAGCGTATTTATAGCTTTAAGCTTCCGACTGTAAAGAAAAAATGGTTTAACTTGGATTAATCCAATCTTTCCCAAACAAAGTTCACCATGGAACCCTTTTTCTAGTCCAGAGACCCAAATGCCACAAAGCTAGTCCTCCACTGACACATCCTGGAACTTCGGCCATAGATCGTAAAACTGTCTATTTCACAGCCTTTTAAATTCCCTTGTCACATACCCCAATTTTTCTGCCCATCTGAAAAGTTTACAGATTTTTAAAGCAGTGAAAATATTATTTAAGGGAAACTCCCCTAACTACATTACTTTGGTGCAAAGGAACTTAATGTGTTGATGAGATCTATATATACTTCTGAAAATAATAGTATAGCTGATTTCAAATCATTCAGAACCAAGGACAAGCTCCAATGAGATGTCTAGAACAAACATAGAATCAGTGATCAAGTCTTCACTCTCATGTTTAGAAGAAAGCATGAACCATCAGTCATTTGTGGAATGGGATATGCTATGGCTTTTAGTGTATATGCAATGATTCTGTATCATAAGACTTCCCCTAAAACACATTTTAAAAAAAAGTAGCATGTGGCTTCTGGAGCAATTTTTCTGTTTGAAATATGTACGACTTGGATTGTTTCACATTTACTTGCCTTTTGAGAAAACTCAGGGCTGAAGTTTCCTGAGACAGAGCGGCCAGAGATCCTGACCTATTTACCTCCCAGAAAACAATACTGTTCCAATTGCGTGAAAAGAAAAGGAGTTCTGGGAGGAGCATCAGACAGTGAAAACAGCCAGTCACCGACTTTTTAAACACTGGATGAGAGACGGTCTTCAAGACATCACTAACCTGTGGGTCCAGGAGGGACCTCTGCTCACCAGCAGAAACCCCGGCACCTAGACCGCCACCGGGCCACAGTCAGTCACCATAAAGGGGTGCTGAGTACATGAGTGAATTTTTTAAAGTGTCTTAATCTACCTGGACAAATTAAAACAAGAAGAAATTCAGTTAGCCATCCTTTCTATGAAACAGCAAGGTAATTAGTAAAGCAGGCTGCTGTACAAAGGGGAGGAGAGCACGCCCGAAGTGAAGATGCCACGACTGCATCCGAGCTACGAGCCAGCCAACTAGCCAACCAGCCAACCAGCCAACCAGCCAACCAGCCAACCAGCCAACTAGCCAACCAGCCAACCAGCCAACTAGCCAACTAGTGCTGGGAGACCTCAGACCCCTCAGACAGACACTATGTGAGAAAAGGGGGAGCAGGGCCATGGCGCGAGGAGGAACATAAGTGCTCGATAAAATGAAACACAAAGTGTAAAGTATAATTTGGCTAAACTTCTAAATTTCTAAGACCTTCAGCCTGAAACAATAAGAACTCAAAAAAGAAACATGACTTAAAATATGAAATTATCGGGTGTCCCCCCCAAATGTATACACACACTTTGAATAATTATAAAGGCAGTGTTTATTAAAATACATTTCACTTTCAAAATTGAGCTATCAGCTCTTAAAGTGTGTATACATTTTGGGGGGACCTGCGTTTGGTGAAAATTTGAAATACACTGGTACAAAAATTAAGGAAAGTACAGCAAGTCACACATTGAAATTATCAGGACTCTGGCTGCAGGTTCCTGAAATTAAAGATAAAGGAGAGGGGAAGTGAGACGGCAGCTTAGAGAGTGAAGGCACCCTTGCTGTGATGTGCGCACTTGTTGAGTCACTTGGCTCCTGAGCTTTTAGGACTCGAGACCATTCCCGAGCCGCCCTCACGTGTCCCTTCTTCCCTGGTGCCTGACCTGGAGGCCTGCCTGGCGGCGGTGCGCGCGGCTTCAGCCCAGCCAGGACCCCGCTACCTTCAGCTTCCCCATCGGGACATTCAAGAAACGATCAAAACGCTAACCCCGCTCCTGCGCGGAACTTCAGCGGGCAGATGTCACGTACATTCTCTGTCTCGGGACCTCGGAGAGTTAGGACTTTATTTCTGCAACGGAAAAGCTGGGGCGATGGGAAGACAGACCCGAGGTTTACTGAGCCCACTGAAGTCCCAGGGCCGGTGCTGCATGTGCTCTCCCATTCATCGTAACAGCCTCCCGGGACCTCGGGTCTCGTTATCTCAATAGTCAGAATGCAGCACTGCCGGGCTCACGGCTTGTCCAGAGGGTACCCGGTCCCTAGAGGACCAGCCCGGAGCGCCTGGGTCCCCGCCTGACCGCCACTCCCCAAGCCGTGCGCCGAACCCGCTACCCAATGCGCAGCCACCCTGGAGAGCACGGAGCCCGGCCATTCTGAAATGCTACCTGCCGGTTTAAGGCCAAACCATAAATGTGCAACCTAAAAACAGTCTATTTATTGGCCTCCGCTTCTGAAAGGAAACAGGCCCCACGCGCCTGTTAAATCTCACTGTCTGCTCACCCTGGAGCACGGGCTTGTTGCGACGGCCTCGCTGGAGCCACGCGGGGCGGCACGGAACCGAGTCCGAAGCCAACCGATGACAATCCAGCCCGCCGCACCACGGTACTGAGACACACGGGGACACGCGCCACTCTGCCTGGAAGAACCCTAAAGAAAAATCACAGAGCAGGCGCCCGCGGAGGGGTGTTCGGGAAGGAGGAACGGGAAAGGCGTGTCGAGCAAAGAGCAGGTGACACCAAAACCGAGCGAAGGACCTGCTCCCTGATTTCCTCACCAGCCAGCGAGGCGGTCCGATCAGTACTCACTCTTCACGGACCGGGAAAGAGAAGCACAAAGAAATTAAGTGCATGCAGCTAGTGGAAGGTGGCGTCTGTGTGTCACTGAAGAGCGGAGACAACAGGGCATATCTGGGGACATGCACTGGACGGGGCGCAAGAGACAGGCCGCCCGCTAACCACGCCGCACGCCCCAGTGAGAGCGGAGGCGACGGGAGGTCTGCCTGACTCCGTCCTCGCCCGCGCTTGGCACTTCTCACAACTCCCCCTGTAGGCCTCACAGCCGCAGCAATCTCCGCGCTAGCTGTTCTTAGAACAGCTATTTTACAAAGGAAATTACGGTGTGAGACTTGCCCGAGGCCACACAGCAAGTAAATGCAGGATCCGGGGCTTGGAATCAAGTCAGTCTGACTAGAGAGCCCACGACTTGAATCACTAGGCTACCCTGCAATTTCATTAAACGCTGAGAGGTCATTGCATACAATTAAAAAGTGTTCGTTACCTCGAATTCAGCCAATGCCTTGTATTTGTTCTAGAACAAGACCGGTTAGACCTAGGAAACACGACTGCTCTTGTACCAAAATCATTTACCCTGAGTGCCCATTTACACAGAAAATATTTTAAATTGTTCCATTTAAAAAAAAAAACACTGCAGTCCTGAGGGAGCTATGCAGCTACATTCAAAATGTATTATTCAGATTTAGAACATTAAGCATTTCATGACTGAAGTTTTTAAAGAGCCTAAAGCAATACATTCTACAAGAGGACAGGATGACTGTGGTTCGTGGCAAGGAGAGTGGGAGCGATGTGTCCGAGCAACGCCAACCAGAGATAAAAGAATATACGCCGGTGAGGGCAGGAGACCATTTCCAAGTCTTGGAACCTACAGTACAGTGTCCATCCGTCCCCACTAGAGTGGTATGCTTTGGCCTCAGGGATGCAAAACCTCACTGTTCCACGTTACACAGTTTCCTCAATGCTCTGCAACACTCACAACCCCCCAAGAAAACTGAAGCTTCTTTATTTCCACAAAGCGTTTTCTCCCAAGAAACGCAACGGGTTCCAAGTTGAATGCAGGCCTATCGGCTCCAGTAGCAACCTGTGCCCATTAGAACTAAGGTGAGCACAACTAACTTTTGTTCAAAATACAGATGCAACCTGGAAATGATCTGTAAAATCTAAAGATAAAGTTACTTATTGTTCTAAATAAACTGTTCTAGTCAGTAAATAATCAACATCATGTATCTTTTGCTTTCTCACCAATGAACGGCTGTACTATCATGGCTCTCTCCTCAGTTAAAACGAATTCTGTCTCTGTCTCCCCCACCTCTACCCTCCAAATTCTGCAAATAGGATTCTCCTGCATTTTCCCCTTTTGGAAATACAAAACTGTTGCATATTTTTAAAACTAAAGAAAATTTTAAATACAAGAGAAATTTTTTAAAATAACAAATACCTGGATAGCCACCACCCAAAATTGGCAATTGTTGGAAATTTTGTCATAACCTTTTCTATGGAAAGCATGAAAACTTTCAGGTAATGGTGATGCATTTACTGTCTCCATACCCAGAGGAAATCATGCTCACGAACTTGATGTCAATCTTTGTGGTGCAGTTAAAATACTTTTACATATGTGAATGAATGCACCCATGATGTTTGTGGGTTTTCAGGTGCAAAATCAGAAAGTTAACTAAATTGTATCATATTCTTATTGTTCTGCAACTGTGTCTGTCTTCTCTGTTGACGTGCCCAGTATCTGGTAAAAAGTCTGGACATGGTAGATACTAGATTAATATTTGTTGAATGAATGAAAGACAGGTTTACAATAGGGCAGATCCATTATTTGCTGAGTACACAGATTCTTCCAAACATTTTTGACTCGCAGACATCTTGGTGCTCAAATGCAAATAGAGAATTTATGCTTAAATGACTTTTTCACCCATTTTAAATGCATGCTCAAATGCTCAACATCACTAATCATCAGGGAAATACAGATCAAAACGACAATGAGATATCAGCTCACACCTGTCAGAATGTGGAGACAAGAGACAGCAAGTGTTGGCAAGGATGTGATGAAAGGAGAACCCTGTGCACTGCTGGTGGGAATGTAAACTGGTGTAGCCACTGTGGAAAACAGTATGGAGGCTTCTCAAAAAATTAAAAATAGAAGCACCTTTTGGTCCAGCAATTCCACTTCTGAAAATTTATCAGAAGAAAACAAAAACACTAATTTTAAAAAGATATCTGTACCCCATGTTTATTGCAGCATTATTTACAATAGCCAAGACATGAAAACAACCTAAGTGGTCCATCAATGAATGAGTAAAGAAAATGTAATATATATGTATTATTCAGCCATCAATAATAATTTATTAAATACTGCCATTCATGACAACATAGATAGACCTACAGGACATTATGCTAAGGAAAATAAGTCACAGAGAAAGGCAAATATGATATGATCTCACTTACATGTGAAATCTGAAAGACAAAACTAAACAAAACCAAGCTCAAAGATACAGAGAGCGAAGGCAGGCAATTAGGGATGGACACGATGGTTGAAGGGGGTCAAACTTCCAGTTATAAAATAAAAAGTCATTGGGGATGTAATGTACAGCATGGTGACTACAGATAACAACACTGTATTGCATATTTGAAAGTTGCTAAGAGAGTAAATCTTAAAAGTTCTCATTATAAGAAAAAAAATTGTAACTACATGTGGTGATGGATGTTAACTAGACTTATTGTAGCAATTGTTCTGCAATATACGCACATATGGAATCATGTTGTGTACCTGAAACCAATATAATGTTAATGTCAAGTATACTTTAATATAAATAAATAAAATTTAAAATTTAGAAAAAGAAATGCATGTTCAATAACTACCTGATGAGGAACATGATAATGTTAATTGAGTTTGGAGGACTCACAAATCAGGACCCCAGGCACTAGTCCAGTTGCGCACGGGGCTCGTGGCCTGTTTGGGGAGGGGAGGGAGAGCCTGTCTTCATGACACAAGCCTGGCCAAGGCCGGGCAATAGGGATGGACTAACGAGCAGCTACTGCTTTTCTCTGGTTTGGTATTGTCAGCTATTCTTTGATTTCTTCCCCACCTTCCTAGGAAAGTGTAGTTCTCCCCTCTCTCCCTCTGTATATGCTCTGTTAGAGCATTTATGACACTCTAATGTAACTGTTCGGGGTACATATCTGTCTTCTGTCCACCAAACCATGGGTTTCTTTAATCCAGGGCACTGAGCTCAATGCTCAGTAGCAGCAACAGTGGCATGAATCTCTTGGCTGATTGTAACATCATACAACTCGAGAATGATTCTGCGCTTCCATTTCTCCTCATATGTTTTAAATTCTCGATTGCTTTATTTCTCTATATTTTTATTTTTAAAATATTTTTAACATGAAGAATTCCAAATATTCAGAAGTTGAAAGAATAGGACACTGAACACCCCTGTGCCTACTGGCCGGCTTTGATAACTAATACATTTCACCCGTCTCTGCAGACGCTGGAACTGGAAATCAGAGGTGATGTCTTACAGGTATGATTCATTCAAGAAAAACTACACAAACTCATGCGCAAAGAAGGGCCCCTGACCCTACATTAAGAAGAGACTCTCATTTAAAAGAAAATATTTTAAATCTTTAAAAAAATGACTCCATGCTTTGCCTAAGTTTATCGACTGAACAACTAGCTACCAGTCCTATTCATGAAGAGAGTGTTCCTGGATTATCAACCTTGCAAACACATGGCCATTGTCCCATAATATCTTCTACCTACAATTAATGCAAGAGAGGTGATTAGATATATTTAATAATGAAGGGTCACTATTGTCTTCCAGCCTAAACTTTCATCTGGAATAATGAGCCTCGTCGTGTATGGAATCTCACGGTTCCTTCTGTGTGCCACTCTGAAAGCTGACTGCATCACAGATAAGCTTCCAGAAGTGTTTTCTAAACGTTCTAACTCACTCCTGCCAGAAGGGATTCAAAGCCCCAGAGATCATATGAACTGATAAGTAATGCTTATCAAAATACAAGGAAAGAGGCCTGTTTCTTTATGAAATGAAAAGATGTGACTAGGACAGTAATAATAACTAATTTCAGGTCCATAAGAACTGCTTTCAACACTTAACTATTTAAAAAGTGTTTTGTAAAAGCCACAAGACAGAGAAAATCCTTGAAAATGTCATGTTTCTCCATTCCAACCTGACCCAGCCCTGCACTTCTGCAAGGCCTGGCTGATATTTTTCTTAAGTTGAAACAGTCGTTGGCCCGTATTTTACAAACAAGAGCTCCCCCCCCCCCTTTTTTTAGAGTGCCTAAAAAGTCAATTTATAGAAGTAAATTATACAATATGGATTTTTTTAAGAAGGGAGAAATATAACGGAAGGGGAGCCAGAGGACCAGAGGGGTGTGTGTCTAGATTACAGAGATGTTAAGTATCTCTCAGACATGTGCTCGGGGGAACCAGGGCCTCTTCGTGACCCTTCACGAAGACCTAACAGCCTGAATCGGGTTCGATGGAGTGAGTTATGAATGGTCTACAATGATCTACCTTTATTGTTATTTTATTAAGCATGAAACTTTGCACATATGTATATCACAAATAGGTGAGAGATGTGTTTTACAGGTGTCTAAACTGAAAGGAAATTAGCTGGCTGATCAATCAATAGTAAATCGGATTGTGCCTTTGTTGACATGTCTACTCCCAGTGTCAAAGTTTATTTGACTGTTGGCTGATGATCTGTTAACATCAAAATTACATCAATTGAGCCAAACTCAGGGTCCTCTGCTGTTTACACATTAGGCATGAAGGCTAATTACTTACTAATCCCTGAGGGGTTTTACCACTTTTGATGTATTAAATATCCCTGAGGACTACACATATTTTTTAATGGGTTTAGGACAGATCCTTCAACACATGTGTAATCTGAAGACTGAAGAGCAATGGTAGGTTGCCAGGCACGACAATCAGACGACTGTCAGCAAGGCAATCATTGTCTCGTCACAGAGGAGTCCCTGTTTCTCTCTCTAGCCAAAGTTTACAATAAAATGTTCATGAGCTATTGATTTATATTTCATCTCTGTGTTCCTTCTGGTGGAGCTTTTAAAAAATATATGTTTATTGATTTTCAGAGAGAGGGGAAGGGAGTGCGAGAAACATCAATGTGAAAGAGAAACATCAATCAAACCCACAGCCTTTCAATGCATGGGACAGTGCTCATCCAACGGAGCCACACCAGCAGGGCTGGTAGAGCTTTTTAATGCATAAAACACAAACTTAATAATAATATTAATCCCATTTGCTGATGACTTACTATGCGCCAGGCACTGTGCTAAGCACTTGAAGCACATCAAGTGGTATCCATCCCTCTTGCTTATTACCATGTGCTCAGTACACTCAGTAGGCACAGGGCCCACGTACACAAACACTGGGTGCGCAGGAAATATTTTCTGGATCAATGAAGGAACTGAAGAGAACCAGACGACTGGGTGAGAATGAATATTATGAACAAACACATATTACTAAAGACGCTATCAGTACATTGAATCCACAGTTCAGTACAGTCACATCATAATTAACTTGGCTCATGGAAAGATCAACTAAGCGACCTAGTGCTTTTTTACTAACGCAGCACCCCTCTCTCTGGCCTGGTGAAGGAAGCCGTATCAGAGCCTGTTTCCTAAAAACTGGCTGGTCAGCCGCACCAGATGTCTCTGAATGTCACTGTTGGCCTGAATGAAAAGTTGTTTCTACAAGGTACCCATCAACGAGCACTTACGGAGCAAGTATCGTCTGCAGGAATTATGAAACCAAACTTTAAAACATTAAAATCAACGGGGCTGGGAATTTTTAAAAAGCAGTAAGTTTAGAATAAAATATATAAATCACTTAGGATACTGAGGACTAGGAATTTCTTAAAGAAAAGAAAGTCAGACTTGTACACTGCTAACTAGGGAGTAAATTTAGTCTAACCAAATTAGATAACAATACTTGACCTCTGTCCGACGTGATGCCAACACCCGGCCTGGGTTATCTCAGAGCTGGTTTCAGATTAGACTGCGCTCCACTCCCAGCGGCGGCAGCACCCGAGGAGCCGGCAGCGCTGCGTACAGATCGACGCTGAACACAGGCCGGGTGGCGGGGCCCAGTCCCCTTCCCAGGTTCGAGGAGCTGTGCAGGGCCCAGCCTGTGCACACATCTCCTTAGGAACTGGAGTTACTACAAAATATTTTCAAATTCTACTAAGGTTTTAGGACATCATTTAAATACTCATTTCGTTATTTGGATCTAACTAGTAAACAGAACATGAGGTTTGTGGGGGGTTGTTGGTTATTATTATTATTATTACTATTATTTGTCTTAGAAGTGCCAGGAAAGACTTACGCATAAAAGGGACCCTGAACCCACAAAGTCAGGAACCAGTAGTTGATTGATTTCAAGGGCCCCCTTGATTTCAGAAATGATAAAATAAAATGGTCCATCTTTGAATACGGGAATGCCACAATTATGATCTCCCCTGATGCCTCTACCACACTGTTGGGGGATTTTCAGGAGTATGACATCTCTTCACCATGTCATTTTACACATGAAGAAGCTGAGAGGCAAAGCAGTTAAGAGGCATATGGCAGGAGGACACTAACCCGAAGTCCAACCCAGGACTTACTCCAGTCAGCAGTCTTCACCCTACCACAGCTCACACTTCTCCAGCAACCACTATCCCACATTAAATACAACACTCAAGAGATGCTCAGGAATTAATAAAAAACTGTTACCATCTGTGGTGGATTGAGTGGTGACCCCTAAAAGGATATGTCTAAATCCTAACCCACAGAACCAGTGAATGTGACTTTATTTAGAAAAGGATCTTTTTAAATTAAGGATCTTGAGATGTAAAGATCATCTTTAAATCTAGTGGCAAGTGTCCTGAAGGACAGAGAAGAAGAGGCCATGGAAAAACAGGCAGAGGTTGAAGTGATGCAGCCGCAAGCCGAGGAATGCCTGGGCCACCAGAAGCTGGAAGAGGCAGGAAGGATTCACCTGAAAACCTTAGGAGGGGGCACGACCCTGCCAGCACCCTGATTTCAGACTTCTGGCCTCCATAACTATAAAAGAAGAAACTTCTGTTGTAAGCCACCCAGTTTATGGTACTTCGCTAGAGCAGCCCTAGGAAACTAATCACCATCCTTAGGTCCAAGTTACCAAACAATTAAGTTTCTTATAAACCACTTAAAAGTCCATATTATCCGGTTAACTACTGATAGCTTTTACAAGTCCACAATCTGAAAACAGACTTCTTCTACCCAGGATACACCAAGGAGCTGACTCGTTTCATTAATTTTACCACCTGGCTCTCACTTTCAAAATAATTCATTTAAAGAAAAATACTTGTAACTAGTAGCCTACTAAAAGACCAGCATTTTTCATCAGAGCTAATATAATGTAATACTGTAAGTTGAAGGCTAGAAAATCTAAAATGCAGTTCAAAACAAACATCCTAAAATTAGGCAGATTGTTGTCTCCAAGGTGACCGTGAGTTATAGAAACCAAAGTCACCATACAGAAGCCGCAGAATCTGAAAGAACAAACTCCAGGAATAAAATAGATTCTCACTGTAAACAAACTGATGGAAAAATAACTTGAAAAAAAACCCGATCATTTAAAAAGAACAGAAAAAATGGTAGGGACTCTCTATGTCACAGGAAAATCACAAGGCACAGGCAGTCACTAAAAACTCCTAGAAAAAAGAATGTTTGTAAGATGAGGTATAGTCAGTAATATTGTAATAACTACGTATGGTGTCAGCTGGGAGCTACACTTATTGGGGGGATCATTTTATAAGTTATATAAATGTCTAACCACTATGCTATACACTTGAAACTAATATAATATTGAATGTCAACTATAAATTGAAAAAAAATTTTTCAAGTGCCTATAAACTGAATAGACCCTTATTTCCTCAACTGCAGATAGATTGGTTGTACTAGTGCTTCTCAAACTACCTGTGGCAAAGGATACTTTTGTAAAATATAATAAAAATGAATTACTGGGGGGAAATGAAAGACAAAAAAAGCAAGCCTATACTTTTTCATTTTTCCAAATTTTTATTATTATATGCAGAGATAAAATTACATTTCAATAAACAGGATCAGAACAAATAAAACATAGGAAAAAAACAAAAGACAAAGATTACACACTATTCATTGAAAGTGTGTCCATAGATGATTCATTTAGAGAAATGCTATTATACTCATAATTCTCTGTCATTTTGTAATGGTAATGAAACAAAATTTATGAGAAATAGGAATCCCTATATTAAATGTCTACACTCACACCCTGAACACACTAAGTATATCAATGAAGTTTTTAATGTGACAAATGAGTCTGCTTCGTGCTTGTTAATTTCCTAATCTAACTTGGTTGGATGGCAATGCCATTTGCAGGGATAATGTTATCTAAAATGCTTCAGTGTTTTGTTTTAATAACAGTCATATTTGAGAAGCCAGTCTCACAAAATGTATGTTAATGGGAATGGAAGACGATTTTAAAGCAATCTCAGCCAGCTTGCAATATTTTTTCTAACTTTTACTCAAAAGAGAGCCAGGGATGCTGGATTTTCAAAATTCATCTTTAATCTTTCATCAGTAGTCAATGCCAACAATTCATTCAGTGAAGTCAGAAGTGAGTTTAAATCATCTACTGATGAAATAAATGGTTTGCAAACTTCGTAGCCTTTTGGGTTCCAGAAACTAATGTTAAAATGGGGCGTGTCATAATGGCATCCTACTATCTCAGCTCACACATAGCACACCTGACACGGCAAGATAGTCCACTAGCAACGTGCTTAGGTGTTGCTGAGACGTCAAACTGCCATCAGCTTTTAGATGCCTACTTTCAATTTTGTAAATATTTTAAATGACTTTATTGAGGTATGACTGACATACAAAAAGCTGAACATATTTAATATATATAACGTGATGGCTTGGGAGATAAGTACATACCACAGAACAGCATTAACATCTATAGTTTACAACACTGTGTTGTATACTTAAAAATTTGCCAAGAGGATAGATCCTATGCTGTGTTAACATCACACACACACACACACAAATAACAACAAATAAAGAGGCAGGAAGTGATGGATATTTTAAAATTTTTATAGCTTTGATTTCAAGTCTGTAGGCATGTAACTCACAAACTAAGGAGTAAAGACTTATGAATATGACAAGAGACAAGACTATGTTTCAGATGACCTCGATGAACACAATCTCCAGCTCTGCCTTCAAAGGAAGACAATCTCTTTTTCTTCTATTTCAGCTTCACCGTAGTGGAACCGACACACACACTCTCCGTTTTTGAAAGAGAGTCCTCGCGGACCTGTCCCCAACCCCATTCCGAGCAGCTCTCAACACAGTGCTGACATCCCCAGGCAAGGACCACGGCCTCAGCTATCAGAGGAAGGGCCATGGCTTCCTGTGCCAACGTTGGGAGTAAGACAAGACGACGCTTCTCTCCACTGGAAACTCTCTCCTGGTCAGAGGAAGGACTTATTCCGGCCTTTCAAGAAAGCTGTGTACGGGGAGCTGGAATTAACCAGGAGGGCTCTGATTAAGAATGTTCTCAATGACAGGCTTTTATCTCAGCTGAAGCATCACACAAGTTGAATACAGGGTGTCCCAAAAACACGTATATGCACTTTGTATGATTATAAAGTCAGCTTATTAACACACAGTTCATTTTCAAAATTTAAAAGAGTCTACAAAAATGAGTAATTTTTTTGTCAACGCCTGTTTTCAAACTGATGACCGTTCTGGTCCAGGCGCTGCTGATAACTTGAAGCAGTGGAATCGCAAACATCAAGAATCATTTCATTCAGTATCTGTGCGCCCTCAATTCGTCCACTGTTGACAGTTTTGTACCATAAACTTTATCTTTTGTGTATCCCCATAAAAAAAGTCTAGTGGCACTTTAGGGTGAATTTTCTTTGTTCAAAGCTTAGCCTGGCTTCACCCATTATTTCAAATCAGTTAAACCTGAAAAGGAGTGGAAATTAAGTGAGTTATCTGCTGTTAAAGTGTGTGTACATTTTGGGGGGACACCCTATACCTTCAATGTGTTTGGGACTTTCCTTGCATGTACTAACTTTTCTCTTAGGCAGGGCATGATTTGGAGAGGGAAAAGGCCAATGACTGTCAATCAAATGGGTGTCGGTCCCCACAGTCCCCACCAAGGACGCTTTCACTGTGTATCAGACCGCCACGCACTGCTGAGCACATAAAAATATGAACGCGACATTCCCGACACCCCCGTGATCATGTCCCTCCTCACTTACCACGCCTGTGTCTGTCTGCTGAGACTAATAAGATAACGCCTTTGTAAAGAAACCCGTGATACATAAAACATCAACCCTCTGGCCACATTACAGCTCCAAATGTTTTAAGAAATGCTCATTCTGACAACACTGTTTCAATCATTAGTTATAACAGAAACAGTGGACGCCGCATTTACAGGACTGATCAGTGGTTACAAGAGATAACACTGCGTGAGGTTAAAGATCAGGACAAACTGCGCGCAGCCCACAGCGAGTCCTGCCGTCGCTCCAGGAACACAGGCAGGCCGGTAACTCTAAATAGGAAAGGCTCCCACACTCCTAAATTTCTTCTTTAAATAAACTTATTTCTGATTAAGTGTCCTCAAGAAAGTTCTTAGCTTCTTATAGCCCAGTTTTTCCACTCATGGTCTCCAGGCACAGTTCTGCCAACAGAACGTCATGTATAATCACTATTTCAATGCTTCAGTCCAGATTTTCCAATTCTGAGGAACTTTTTTATACATATATACATATATATATATATATATATAAACTTTAATATATATATATATATATATACACACACACACACACACATATATGGTCTTAAAATAAAGTAAAATAATTTATTACAATAAAGCAAAATCGTGTATTCCATAAATTTATGATCCACTGTGAAAGAAAAAACCATGCCAAACCCCTACAGGAGAAAGATAAAGTGATGTCCATCAGTCAGAGCCCTACGGACAAAGCAGAGCCATGCGGAGGGCGATCAGAATGAGCGAATCGGGTGGGCAGTTCATCCCGGGGGCTTCAGCAGGACAGAGGAAGGGACCCAGATGGACAGCAGCCTCCGCCAAGGCCAGGAGGAAGGCTGCGGGGGGCCTGCTTAAGCTTAAAGTCTATCTGAGGTTGGTAACCCTTAGGGAGGTGGATTGGAGTGGCAAGGATTTCAGGTTTAATTTTATTTACAAGTGCAGTGTTTGAAATTTCTACAGCAGAGTATTTCTTTTGTAATTAAAAACAAAATAACCTTTTTTTTTTTTCCTAAGGAATGTTCTGAAGTGTAAAATCCAAATCTGAAATGCAGAGGGCGCGTTTCAACGAAAATTCAGGATGCTGCAGGGCACATAATGCACCGCTTATCAGGTTTTCTACCTCAGAAATTAAGAACCTAGAAAAATTTCACCTAATTGTCAGTCTTACATCCCCTCCTGGAAATGCAAACACCATCACTATAAACCTCCGCAGGAGAGGGGGCAGAGGAAGCCAGCAGCTCTGAAGGGCAGCCTGGGTTCCAGGCACAGCAATTACTCCACCACGTTGCCACCCCCTTAATCCCCACAACAACCACATGAGGCATAAGCCACTGTGTTGCAGATGAAGAAAGAGACTCGGAATTTAAAAGGATTTTCCACCACACACCTGTCAGAATGGCACCATCAACAAATCAACAAATGATACCTGCTGGGGAGGGTGTGGAGAAAGGGGGACCCTGGTACACTGCTGGCGGGAATGCAGACTGGGGCAGCCACTGTGGAAAGCAGTATGGAGGTTCCTCAAAAAATTAAAAATGGAGCTGCCTTTTGACTTAGTGATCCCACTTCTAGGAATATATCCTACAAATCCTGAAACACTAATTAGAATGAATATATACACTCCTATGTTCATAGCAGCGCAATTTACAGTAGCTAAGGTCTGGAAACAGCCCAAGTGCCCATCAGGAGCTGAGTGGATAAAAAGCTGTGGGACATTTACCCCATGGAATACTACGCAGCTGTAAAGAAAAAGGATCTCTTACCCTTTGGGACAGTATGGATGGACCTGGAGAGTATTATGCTAAGCGAAATATGCCAGGCAGAGAAAGACATCACATGATCTCGCTTATATATGGAGTCTAAAGAACAAAATAAACTGATGAACAAAATAGATCCGGTCACTTAGAAGCATGGAACAGACTGACAAATCTCAGAGGGAAGGGGGGGCAAATTAACCAAAGAATTTATATGCATAAATGCATAACCCATGGGCACAGACAATAGTGTGGTGAAGACCTGGGGTGGGGGTTGGGGGTGGGGTAGAGGGGGTCAATGAGGGAAAAAAGGGGGACATCTGTAATTCTTTCAACAATAATTTTTTTTTAAAAAAAATAAAAAGTAAAGGATTTTCCCAGATCACACAGCTCCCAGTGCCAGGACTGGGATTCAGTTTGGTTTGATTTCCCTGAGCTACCAAACCACTCTGCCCTTGTGCCCAGCCTCGGACCACCCACCCCACTTGTGTCCCTCTCACCTCAGTTTTTCTTCTATTTTTGCTGGAACAGAGGGATAGACTCATTGACCCTTCTCATTCTCTAGGGAGCTGACCCCCAAATGCTACATCCCAGGCTAAGGGAAAGAAAACCCTGAAGATGAACCTGAAATTGCTTCTTTTCATGTTCCTCCCCTCTCAGCAGGATGACACCAATTAGAGAAGTTTTGAACATCTGCAAGGCAACTGTGTTCATCGCAGCACGGGAGAAGGTGTCATCGTACTCACAGGTTAAGGTTCCACAGTGCATAGGGAGGATCCCAGAATGCGTATTCCTGCTTCCCGGTGTCCTACTAAACATCCACTTTGTAAATATTTATTTGTAACTATTTTCACTTAGGACAGAATTCCATTTTACACATGAACACAAAGCTTTAATAAATACTGCATTTTCAAGGATTACAACAAGAGAGGGAACATCCTTGGCTTTGTTGAAATGTTGCCTGCAGAAAATTGTGTCACCAGTGGCGATGGAGATTCCTGTTGGGGCCACCCATGCAGCTTGGCTGGATCGGCTGCGTCTGAACTTTGTGGTGAGGCCCCGACATGTGCCGGCCTCTGACGACTCCTATCTTCTCACGAAGCCCTAGCTGAGCATTCGCATATTAAAATACACATTCCTTTGTTATGAACTACATTCTCATTTCCCACTTCTTTTACAATTAGGTAACACATTGATTTTTTTTTGAAATTAGGTGTGTTGGTAAAATGATATTTCTGGGTAGAAAAGGAAGTATTAACACGGAAGTATTCCAAAAACAAAAAAAAAGCAGGTCAGTTGAGGTCAAGAGGATTGAAAAGTCTAAATCAAGGGGTTGTTGAATAAAAGAATTTGGAGACAGTATTTGTTTTAATTAACTGTCACTACTTGCTGTATAACCATATAAATCAGTAAAGGAGACAGAACTAAAGGACAGGTTATATAAAATTTAAAAATAACTATACACTTACATGAAGGTGCTTGAGTAAGTCTTCTCCTGATTTAAGAGAATGGGGGAGGGCAGGGCATTCAGGAGAGAGGGGCAGAGATTATTTAATTAAATATCATATTTATATCTTTACCTTTAAATAGGCTACAATCTGCTTTGAGTTTCTTGTTGCTTCCAGCACTAGATCCCCTTTTTGTGAATTCTTAACCACTCCTGTACTTTCAGTTTACTTTCCTTTTATTCTCCCTTTGTCCATTTTTTTTTGCCATTTATTTCATTTTTAAAATCATGTTATATTTAAATATTTTCCTAAGACATCTCAAATCCTTTGGGGGAGGAGGAAGAGGGGGAGGTGTAGTATAAATAAGTAACAAATGCTTTTCCAAACAGATGATACTACAATTTTTACTACAGTACTCAAAACAGAAATCGTTATAATACCCAAGTTGGGCACCATGTATTATGACCTAAAACTCCCTTGTTCTTTGGTACAGATTTTTATGTAATCACTTTAATTTCAATATGATTAAATACTTAAGGAAAGCCATTCCCAATAATGTCTTTTGCAAAACCTACAGTATCAAATTTACAATTAACCACTACCATTTAAAACACATGGGGGAAAGCTATGATATTCAAATAAATGTTGGATGCAATCCAGATAATCTGCTTCTGAAATTATCCAGAAGCTTAAGGAGAAACCCAAACTGATGCACCTTAAAAATGTAAATACCAAAATAATATAAACATGAACCAGTAAAGCACTCAGAATGCACTGACATAGTCATTTATTTATTTAGTCATTTAGAATGAGAACCTGCCTCTTGCCAACTTCATATGGATGCTCTAAGGATATATGGGAAAACACAGGCAAGCTCTTTAGAATAAGAACTTTATAAAGACTAGGTCAATTTCTGCAAGAGGCTATAAATGTTCAAATGAGGAGCTCTTGTGTAAGACATTTCTTGAGTTCTGAAGCTGCAAAAACACCCACATCTTCTACGTTCTGACAGGCGGGTGGGAAACGGCTGCTGCAGGAAGCTGGGTCCCCCGTTTCACAGCCAACACATGCACTGAAGAAGTACCATGTCTATTCCGCCAAACCAGTGTATCCTAAACACACTACTTAAAACTGCTCCATACAGGTCAGGGGGATTATAAGTACTGGCACTTAAGCCTTTCCTGCCTCTAAAAAACCAAAAACCAAACCAAAACAAAAGGATATAGCACTAAGAAATAAATGACCCCTTTTTGGAGACCCAAAGCTGCTTATTACCATACTCAGACCATAAGCTAATTATTAATAATAATAACTAATAACTGTCACTGAGCACAAACTATGTGCCAGGCACTATTCTCAAGGTTTTGCATTTATTATGGCATTTAATCCTCAGAACAACCCCACGAAGAGGTGCTATTCTTGTCACATGTTACACACGGGACACAGAGAGGCCAGGCACACAGCCACTCTCCCAAACCTGGGCCCAGTCACCAGTTGGCGCTGGCTTCTCTTTCATCTGAAAACCAACTTTGAAAAGTCTGTGTGCAAAGAATTGATAACTGGCTAGAAAAAGATCAGGGTCAATGACTAGCATTCATCAAGACGTGTTGTTGCCCGGCCGGTGTGGCTCAGAGGTTGAGCATTGACCCAGGATCCAGGAGATCGCGGTTCGATTCCCGGTCGGGGCATAGGCCCTGGTTACGGGCGCGATCCCCAGTCGGGGGCGTGCAGGAGGCAGCTGATCAATGACTCTCTCATCACTGATGTTTCTCTCTCTCTCTCTCTCTCCTTTAAAAAAAAGAAAAAAGAAAAAAAAGCTGTGTTGTTTTGATCCTCAGGATATGCTACCTTTTTTGTACTAACCCCCTTTTTCTTTCAGTTAACAGTTTGTTTATGTTTCCATCGCTGCCCAGTTTCCATCTCCTAATTCTCTTACAGATCTGGTTAAAAATCCCATTTGCTTTACTATAATTCTACACTGGAGGATGAAGTACTTAAGGTTTTTACTAAGAAAACTCGGATCCAAATTTGAATCTTAACTCTGTATACAAAGTTCAAGCTCAGATTCCTCATCAGTAAACTGATATAATCATAGCACCAACTTCATAGGATTGGCTGTTGTGTTAAATGAGAGAATATAACTGACGTCTAATAAGCCCGCAATAAATGGAGGGCGTTATTATCACAAATTCTAACATAGTCTTTGGGGGAAACATTATGTTTATTATTTATTTCTTCTGGGGCATTTACTTATCATTTTGAATGTTTATCTTGAATGTTACACTTTTTTAATTTTTATCATTTGTTTTTACCTCAAACATCGTCTTTTTCTATTTTACTTTTTAAATGTATCTTGAATAATTTATCTTTAATAGCTATTTATGTATTATGTATTTATGTGTTATGATTCCTTAATGTATTATTTGTGAATTTTAAAAATACATCTGCTCTCGTATAGATGATAGCAATATACATTTCTTTTTGAAAAGTAAGCAGAGGACCCCAGATGTCTTTAAGGAAGCAGAATGACCTCATCCTCCAGTATAACAAAATTTCATTTCAATTTGAAATCTGCCAATTTGGAGTTTGGGGATTACGGGATAAGACTAGGCTGAAGGTCATCTTTAGTTAGTACGAATAAGTGGCACAAATAAGGTTTCAAGGGACCGCATTAATAATTGAAGAAAGAAAAAATAACCTATTTTCAAATACTAAAGGCGCAAACTCTTATATGGCAACAATTGATATGCTGATGATAAATAATTTATCCATTCCTTAGATTGCCTAAGGACATGAAAGCAATGACTCCATTTCATTAAACCTTCTATAAAATTTAAATCTTTCACTTATTTAAAGAAGTCTTCCTCTTAATTATCCCAGTTCTAGTCCTGGTTATATTTATTACATTAACTAGTGCAAGGGGGGAATATCTGGCCCCTGGGCTGTATATGGCCTGAGGAAATCATTTGGTCTGGCTCTGCCAAGGCAACCACAGGTGGGACTAGAAATTCAATAAATCTAGGAGTCTTTTTCATAGTTAATTTTTAAGTTGATAATTTTGTATGGCCCGTGAATGATGTTATAAATATCCAAATGGCCCTTGGCAGAAAAAAGGTTCCCCACTTCTGGTAGTGAAAAGTTATATACATAGCAAGTCCCCCATGACAAAGGCCTCACAAGATTATCAATTGTTCTTCGCCAGAGCCAGAGAAGAACACTGGTGGTACTTAAGGAAAAAGTCCTAGTGACACTATACTCACTGAATTATTCTTGAGACAGCTTTACATGTGAGTTTTGGGTGACTCAGTTTGAGAAAAAGACTCCTATTTTTGCTATTGTATTTCTTTCGCATTTAGATTAGCCGCCGTTTCGGTAATCGGAATACTGTCACCAGAAAACCAGCCAGGAGATTAAGCAGAGTCCACGGGTGACCTCATACACCGCCCCGGGCCCCCATCAAGCCCGCAGCCCCGGGTGAGGTGTCCAGCTCTGGCTCCCCTCCCAGGTCCCAGCGCCGGGAGACGGGCCTCGGCCTCCCTACGCCTGAGCCCGCTTGGCGAACTGCCAGTCCTAGAAAAATTCGTACGTCTAGTTTTCCTACCTCTGTATTCAGATTAAAGAGCACGAGCTATGAAATTCACTCCATCCAATTAAATTAAATTACAAATGAAATGCCACCACGAATTCACTGCGTCCGGCCTCTCCTCCAACTGGCAGAAGCACTACACCGAGCTCACGCTTTCCTGTGAGTCACACTCACCACGTTGTCATGGGTGACTGAGCTCACACCCTGGACCACTGGAAATCGAGCAGAAACTGTTCAGAATTTCCTCAAACACTGACCCTCCTACGGGGAACTGCAAGGACACTTTTTTCTTTCTCCCCCAAACTGAAGATTTTACAATACCCCTCTTATTTACTCTGAACCATTAACTGGTTCTTATCAAAGATACAGTCTATTTACCCAGGTTTAACCATCTATGTTTTTTATTATATTCACCAAAGTTCCTAGCTTATTAATGTCTTGATTACCTTGGACTTAATCCTATTTCCCATCATTCAGACCCATGTAACTCCTCCCTCTTTGCCCCCGATACCATTATTTTAAATTACTGCGCTGGGTACTGCTACATTCGACTATTTGGATCCTGGCCTATTGTTATACTCGGAATAATTTCAGTAAAACAACAGAATGCCATCTTAGAACAACAGATGGCAAAGACAGACTGCACTACCTCCTATGTTTCCTTAGGAAATGTTCCTAAGTTGAGAAGAATACAAGAGAAAATGAGTCAGCAGCAGAAAACGGTTTACGAGTGAATGAAATGATGTTCGGAGGGCGGGGGGACTTCTTTTCATTTGAAGTTTCAAATTCTGTTGTCAGCTACCTTTGTGCCAAACAAGTTAAGCCCCAGGAACCGGGCAACGCCAACGACTTCCACTCCACCAGGAAGCAGGGCTGCCCCCTGCACGACCGACGGTCTCTGGTAACACTAGGCCAATTGAGAGCGGGGGGCTCACGGAGAAGAACCCCACTCCGAAGAGAAGGGAAGAAACAGCGGCAGGAAAATATCCCAGCAATGCCCACTCCCCCACCCCCAATCCTCTGCCAGCTTTAGGAGACTCTACTGCTCTTTGGGCGAGGCACGGTGATTCCCAGACCTTCAGCTGGCAGAGTAGAGATTATTTTCAAGTAATATACACAAATATTGGAGGTTAGACTCATTAGAATATTCAGGAATTCTTACATCTTTCCTCTCCGTACAACAGAGGCCTCTCAAGCAGGGTCCCTAGAGAAAGTGTGAGATGAACCCCTGGGGTAGTGAAAAAAAATATTTCATAATTGCTTAAAAATCAGAAGTTAATTTTACTAACAGTTGACATATAAACGTTGAATATATACATGATTTCAAGTATGTGTGTGTGTGTGAATAAAATCTCAGTTTTGTCATCTGTGCTGCTTAAAATATTAATTAGAGATTGCCACTGGGATTGTTCTGAGACTAAATAAGGTCATTCTTCTGCACTGGCTGGTACCAAGTACATGCTCAATAAACAGTGGTTCCCTTCCTTGGAGGGGAAGGGAATTGGGGGTTAAAAGGCTCCCTCTCAGTATCTGCATTTCAGGAGCCCTCGGGAACTCTATTATCGTGTTAGGAAACCTGTGCCTCTGTCCCAGGCCCGTCCACCCCTCCCCATCACCAGGCTGTGCAGAAGCCTTGCAGGGCCCGAGTACACAACAAAAGCTGAGTAACCCTTCACACCTCCTGGGAGCCCACAGCCTCAACCCCAGCCTAATGACACGCTACAGGGCTGCCCTGGAGAGACCGTGCTTTCTCACCTTCATCTCATTTGATGATGGAAACTTCTACTTCGGGCCCTTCGGGATGATATACGGCCACTTATTACACCTTCTGCATCCCGAACAAATGTTCTCTGACATTCTCCACATGTGTAAGTCACCCACCCCAAGCAGGGCACAGCACACAGAAAAACAAGGTCTGTAGTCTCCAAAAGCTAGGCTTTAACCAATAAAAGCCAGTGCGTTTGCTGTATTTTGGAATCTTAATTAGAGGAGGCTTTCGAAGCTCAATTAGTGACAACCATGCAAATAAAACAAGCTACTCAACACCCTCTGGTTCTTCTTTAGGTACTTTCCCCTTGACTTTGTGGAAGGGGAACTTGGGGCAGGAGGGGTGGGGAGGGCAGAGTACTGGTAATGAACAAGGGAAATGTAGACACAGGAGTAGTGGGAAGCTGGGAAGCTCCAAGTTCCCAGATCCTGGCTGGTGGCGGTTTCCAGGCAGATTCCTGGTCTGCATGGAAAGTGAGGGGAGGTGGAGGTGGTGGCAGCTCTGAAAACTCCTCCCCCAGCTCAGGCTGTCCCCCTAGAGTCCCAGGTCCTGCTACTGAACCAGCTGCTCTTAGGAAAGCTGCTGATGTAGTCACATGTGATAAAAGGGCCCCTCTATCCCCAAGCCAACACAGAGGACGTCCTGACCTGATGCCACAGGACCATCACTATGAAGGAGGAAAATGCACTTGGTTTGAGAAGAGGCCACTGGGCTTTACCTTCCAGACGGGCCTTGAAAGAGGGACCTGCTCTCACAGCTCTTCTCTCCCACCCTGCGTTTCGGTGACATTTTTAGTGCATACGCCAGCACCCACAAAATACAGCTCGACCCTCAGCTCCAAGAGGCGAGTCTCCATAGAAGACTCTCAGATTAAACGGCTTCCGATCATGCAGAGCACCAGCTCCCTGGTTTCAGGGGAAGCCAAGTTCTCTGCGATTTCTCTCTCAAAGGAATGTTGACTACATGAGATTCTCTACCACTTTTCCTAAGATGGAAATTCAAGGACATGCAAGCCCACTTAAGCAAATGAATCATTCTGGAGATTTCTTAGAGGATCTCATACTCAAATCGACAAGGAATGGAGTATTTGGTTTCTGATGAAATGAGTACCAAGTCTAAGAAGCAGATTGGACTCCAGTTGTTGTAAGCTCTACCTGACCTTAGATAAGGCGCCTGTTATCCCCCCTTCCTCTATATCCTCAGGTGTAAAACATCAGAAAGGAGCCGATCCCGTAGAGTTCTGTCCCAACAGAAATAATAATACAGTAGCAAAAATGGACTAAGTTCTTACTGTGTCAGGCACTATGTTGATTACTTTGAATGTATTTGCTCATTTAATCCACATAACAGTTATAAATCAGATAAAATTTTACTCTCATTTTACAGACAAGAAACAGGGTAAGCTGATCATATGAAATGCCGAGAAGACACAGCAAAGTGGGAACCAGGGCACCAAATCACCCAACTGTGATCCAACGCTCTGCTACAAGAACCTACAACTGAAGCCAGTGTTGCAAATGCAGGAAAACCCATCGGACACCATGACCGCACCCACTGTCCGCCTCCTCTGGGCTTGTTCACTCCCTGGCCAAAAAGACCTTTTAGAAGCATTTTTTGAAGTTTATCAACAGCTATCCACCATCTTCATTATAAACAACCAGGTAGGAACTGTGGAGAAAAAAATGTCTAAATAGTCTTTTCAATTATTTAAAACCACTCAAAATGAAATTTTGAATGAGTTCACTGGGTTAAAAGGAAGCCCCATTATAATTATAAACTTCAGCACCTAATCTAAAGTGATGTTATATCTTAGAAGTTTAGCGGACTCAAAAAAAGCTATACTATTTTATAATTTCACCAAAGACTCAAGCTGGAACTGTTAAATCTCAAGACAGAAGTCCATATACGTACAACCGGGGGATCGGTAGATCGCTAAACTGCCCCAGTTCACTCCTCTGGCCCCGTGGGAATGGATCAAGATTACTGATCCGGCCACAATCGCCCTGGAGGCCTCTTATCATCAACCCTCCGGGCACCAACTAGGGCTGTGGTCAAAGAAAGGAGGGAGACACAGAGGTCCAGATGTCACTGTCCCTACCGGGAATGTCAGCATGACAATGGGTCCCCAGATTCAGCTGAAACTCCTACTGCATACCGGCTACACACCCGGCACTTGCTACAACAAAACCAAGCGAGACACGAGCCATGTTTTCAAAGGGCTTCCAGTCTGGAGGGAGGATCAGACAAGAAAAAGAGGACCAACTTGCAAATGATCTCAGGTGTGCAAAGGAGCAGCTCAGTCGCTCCACCAGGCCGCAGTGGCGTCCTACAGAGCTGCGAGCTGGGCTGCAGACTGGAGGAGGTCGCTGGATGCACAGGAGGGGGAAACTGGGCGTCCTTGGAGAGGCCCTGCGACAAAGGGCCCTGGAAACTTGTTACAAAATGAAGGCAGCCTGGTTAAGTATAACTCAACCGTACTTCTTCTGTAGGTTATATGCAATTCCCCCTTTATGTCAGACTTTGAAGGGACAGCTACTGGGATCCTGTTGAGATTCTCTGTGTCCTCTGGGATTCTCAGTTATGTGAGAGAAACCAATGCTGGTTCTTTTAATAATACGTATGACAAATAATCCAGATAGAATGTTTCCTTTGTGCCAAGCTTTACGTATATTAACTCACCAAAACCTAATAGGTATGTATCATTATTATTCCCATTTCCCAGATAAGGAAAATGAGGCCCTGAGGAAATAGGCAACCTGTCCAAGTTCACCCAGTCAGTGATGGGAAGTTTTGGATCATGACACCATCCAGCTTGTGTCTCTGCTCTAAATCGTGGCCTTTCATTTACTGAAATGTCCTGGGTAACTCAGGACTGCAGGGAGGCCTGGACCTCCGCGGCCACCACTGCTTCAGTGAGGACTCTTGAGCAGTCACCGGCAGGCACAGACACTGCAACTGGCACCACAGAGGACACTGTCCCCACTGCCTCCGAGTGCCATCCTCCTGCAACATCGCTGCCACCCTGGGGAACTGGGCTCCCAGCCCCACAGCGCCAGATTCAAAGTCTGGAAGGGAGTGTGTCATTGGTGAGACCAAGGTCACACCCATGCACTCGCGGTCAGACAGTCCAAGAAAGCAAATCCCAGGGCCAGTTCAGCATCTGCACAGAGAGATGAGGTCCTGCCTCCCACCAAGGGTCATACGGTGGGTGCATCAGTTCCCTGATCTGCTGAAACAAAATACCACCTCCGGGTGGCTGAAGACAAGGGGAAAGTACCCTCTCACAGCCTGGGGGCTAAGGTCACTAAGTCTCTGCCTCCATCTTCACATAGCCACCCCCTGCATCTGTGCCTCTTTTCTTCCTATGAGGACACCAGTCCTATTGGATTTAGGGGCCATCTTACTCTGGTGTGATCGTATCTGAATTTCACCTGCAAAGACCCTATTTCCAAATAAGGTCACAGTCACAGGTACCAGAAGCTGGGACTTGAACAGGTCCTTTGGGAGGACAGATTCCACCCATCACAGTGAGAAATTACACAGACATAGGAAGGGGGTTCAGATGACGGGCAGCCAAAAAAAAAATGACAAATATTCAATGTACCTCAATCGCTTTGGGGGCCTTCATTTCATCCACCAATGAAATGATTTCAAAGCAAAAGCTGGATATGCCAAAAGCAATAAAAAGTCTAAGAGCTGTCTTAGGGGAATCAGCTACATAGGAATTTGAGTTGGGGTACAGTGGGGGGTAACTGTGGAGCTAGATGGCGCCTCCCTCCGAAACCACACCCATCAGGAGGACAGGCGTCCGCCCCTCCAAGCCCGACAGGCATCTGCCAAACACTCTCTTTCATCTTCAGAAAGAGGAGACTTGGCCTGGAGGGGCCATCATGGATTTAAGCAGAAAGATAAATGGAGATTTTAACTGTGAGTATGAGTTGCCTAAGCCATAATTTTTCAAGTGAATAGGTATATGACAGATGTTTAAAATATACATTATTTACAGAGTTGGTCTGGTCTTTTGTGCTGCTACTCGAATTGCTGTAACCCTTTTCAAACCTGACTATAAATATCAAACGCGTATCCCGTTTATCAACAATACAACAGCTTCTGAATGAATGCAAACCCTAGTAAAACAAATCCAAGAATTAAAAAGCACTTTGCTTTTAGAAACAGGAGAGCAGTGGGTTTCCAAGAAATTCTAACCCCCACCATCCAGGTTCTCAGAAACCCAAGTAGGACTCAAGGTTACGGGCATCCAACCGACCCTCCATCTGCCAGAAATAAAAACAAGTCAGTCATCTGCCCCCCTCTAAGATGCGGAACATGAAGTACAAAAAGCTAAGCTATTCTCGTGTTCCCAACTAGCGTGGCGGATGGGTGACCTCCAGCTACCTCTCTAACCTTTACTGTTCACTTGTGTGCCTACAGGACCCCTCTGCTTGGACGATCAACCTGTGATGTCCCAACGTGGGGGTCGGTCCCCCATTGTCTGCTAACTGCTTGGCCCCATCGCCCCCTCAACTGCCTCCCAGGCTCCGGGCCCTGAGACGCTCCTCCCTGCCTCCTGCCCTCTTCTCTTCCAGCTACATCCTGCACACCATGGCCAGGCACCTCTTCCAAAAATGCTCCTCCCATCAGTTTTCTCTCAAACTCACAAACCTCTATATGACCAAACTCATATAGATGTTTTCTCCCCCAGCTTCGTGTCCGGGTTCCCACTGTTTCCACAACCTTGCCCCAATATTTCGCCTTCTCTGTCTCTTTGAGTCCTCCCAGTCCTTCACGACACAGCAAGTCCTCCCTCCAGGCCGTCTTTTCTAATTGACATCCTTCTGCTCTCTGAGCTGCTACTCCATTTACACCAATCACATCAACCACCCCGCTTGACTCTTGATTATATGCTATTATTTACTGCTTCCCAATGGCCGACTCGGTGGGAGCTGGTCCTGTCCACCACTATGACGAGGTCCTTGAAGAGCAGAATCTTATGCCTTTATATATATTTAAGCACATGAATATTTATGTGTTTTCCATAGTTATGAAGACTCACACTAGCAGTTTAAGATTTCCTTCGTCCAACTTTTTAAGAGCAGCCAAGTTTCATTCATTCACCTAATTAACATTTACTGAGCGCCTGATGAGTGCCAAGCTCTGTGGTTCTGGCAAAACGGAGATGTGAACAGAACACATACGGCCACTGAGGAGCTTGGGGGCTGGTACAGGAGACACGCGTGAACTCCTGATGCCACACAATGGGGCCATGTCGCCATAGCACAAGGACCTAACGAACACCATGCAAGTGATTCCCTCCAGAGAGGGTCTGGGGGGAGACTGGGAGAGAAGGGGCGAGTGCCCGGTTCTGAAAGGGAAAGTTCCCAGAGCCTGGAGCATAGGGCAGTGGGGCAGAGAAGCAGTAGGAACGGTGGATGGTCACGCCATGAAGAGCCTTGGTCCAGAACGTCATCCCAGGCAGCAGAGACAGTAAAAAGAGATGTAACGTGACCAACTTTGCTTTGGGAGAAATTTTAAAAAATAAAAACCACTTCTGGGGACACGTGGAGGAGGAACTGGACTGGAAGCAAGGTCAGTCTGGAAGGTATTATAGCAGAACAGAAGATGTAAACAACAGAGATGAAGAGGGAGGGGCACACTTTAGAAACATCTAGGGGGTAGGAATCATTAGGATTTTCTGACCAATTCGTTGTGCATTCCACTGTCAAATAAAAAGAGTCCAGGGATTAACTGATTAGGAACTGACTTATTACCTACTTACAAAATTACCCATGTCATCTCCTTCTTGTGTCACTGTGGCCAAGGTTAATTAAGAGTTGACTATAGTCTATATCCTTACAAGCTACAAGAACCTCTACTTTCTACCGTACAGAACAGGCTCACACAGTTCCTATGACTGATCTACGAAAGCCTGTCCTAAATTCAAAAGGCAACATTTGTCCCAGCGGCGAGGATCTATCCAGATTTTGCTCCTTGGTTGTATCTGCACTAAGCATAAGTGATCTTGTACCAAAGAACATACCATTGTCTGACTGTCCCCACTCTCTAGAGTAGAGGGAATTTAAGCCAGAATTGCTCCAGAGGTGCAAAAATGCTAAGGGTTTTAGACAATATACTTATATTCCTTTTTTCAAATAAAAACATTCACAAGAGTGTAAAAGACATTGAAATACCAAGAGAAGTGACCTTTTGTGAGCACACTCATGTTCTCCTGGGAAATAAAGAATAAAGTCATTCACCACCAGGCGTAATATTCTTCACGTCCACTCGCCCGGTGAAAGGCATCAGCACAGGTAGTTTCAAATTAAAACACAGGAGGCAGCTGGGCTGCAAACGGACCTCTGCAAAGAGGGAGAAGGCAACGGGGCGCTGTTTATTGAAACCTGTACACGATTACAACTTACCAGGTCTTTATCCACCATCTCCCCACCCCCATTACTCGGGTCACCAGAACAAGCCCTAAGGTGCAGACATTTAACGTAGCATTTGGGGATGACCAGAAGTAAGATCCCCTTGCAGAATGAGCGCTTTTCCCACAGACCCTACAGACAGGGGCACATGACTCCAACAAGCAGAAAGGGCAAAGGTCATTTCTGACTAGCATCTTCTGTGTAAGCGCTCGGACATCCTGCCCTGGCTCCTTACAGAGCCACTGCCCAGCCGATTCTGTAGTGGATCGGGGACCAGGAGGACCCGTTACACATGGGAAGGGGGTCATGTTACTCGCCAGGAACACAGCTGGTTCAGGGCAGACCCACATCAGAATCTCAAGTGTCCATTCTCACTCCCAGAAAACTCTCACGTCTCCTAAAATAACAGAACATGGGGAACTGGGACACAATCCACTGTGCCTCAGAATTAGTTTCTATAAAATGAAAACTAATAATCTAATCAAGGTGGCGTGCTGCCCAGTCCCCTCACTGTTTATGTTAGACTGGCAGAAAAAACTGATTTACATTGTCTTAAGATGTCAGTTTGGGGGCTTTTGTTTTCTCTTTCCTTTCAAATCCTTTAAAACTATATTATGAAGGTATTTCCTTTATTGTTCTGTTTAGCAGCAAATATCGAACTAAAAGTACCATGACTGGGGGGGGGGGTCTCCTTCATAAGTAGCACATTTTACGAACACGCTCTGTCGAACCTTCATAGTGGAAAAATTACTTTCCAGTCTTGACTAGTAGGATGCCCACGCTTGGTGGCATTCCATGTGGGAGATAAAGCAGCACCCACCCCCAGGGCTGGGGGAGAGGACAGCGAATACAATGAAAAGTTAGTAGCATCACTCATGCAAAGAGAGGTAAGGTCCTAGTTCACACACTTCTAACAGAGGAGGCTCCCACAGCTCCATCAGCAAGAGGTCTGGGGCCTGGAAAACCCTCTCATGGAGGTACATGAGCATGATTTATCTATAAAGCACTAGGGATCACAGGTGTTTCCCTTGTGGAGGGGAGGTTAACTTTAACTCTAGTTTTGGGAAATGAAGAATGATCCCACATCCACTTGGTCTAACCCCGCCTCTTCTTCAGGTGGTGAGTGCCCGTTTTATTACTCATCCCAAGTTGAACAAAAGGCAAGACTTCCCACCCCCTTCTGCCCAGGAACTCTCATTGGGAAATTAATATTCAGGATGAACAGTGAGCTCATCTCTTGGCCTGTGAACTTGCTGGTTGCCAGGCCTGTGGATTCTTAGGATTATTTTAGATTTGGTACCATCAATTAGGGGCTTACACAGTCCTATAAGGCATGGTCGTCAAGATCTGAAGTTTCAGAATTTTCTATATAAGCGTCCTTTTGCAGGGTATTTTTAAGTTTTAAATGTGCCTACTCCAACCTCTTGAGCTTAAGTGTAGTTTATCCTGAAGGTGTACCAAAAAAACAGGCTAAATGTCAAGGGTACAGCTGTAAATCACATTTCAAGCTGGTAATTACTTATTAGTGGAGAAAAGACTGTTTGAAAGGGTGCCGTCTCATTAGAAAGCTATCACAGAATGCCTGCAATTTTGCCTTAATAAACAGAGTAAAACTTGAAGTACCTACTGTGTGATAGGGACGCCAGACCAGGAGAACAACTATTAATAAAATTCTTAAGGATCTCTCCTTACCTAAAGTTGTTTTTTTTTAAGTTTTTCCCCATAGTTTTTTAGGAATATTTGTTGGGAGATTTCTAAAAATAGTCTCAATGAAGTTATTTCATTTAGTACATCTCTCAAGAGGCTTATCTTGTCCTTTGAACCCAACAACAAAAAGTCCTTTCTACTTAAAATGAAGTATGATAATACCAGTAGCTATTAGGCTAAATGACTGGACAAGCAGAAAGAAGAAATATGAAAAGCCTCATGTGTTTCTAAGCTGCTTCATTTTCTATTTCATTTTATGTGACAAAGGTTCTGTTTGTGTCCGGAGTGACCAACTTGATACAAGTGAATTTCCTCTACATTCTTAAAAGGAAGAGACCTACTGGTACATGATCTCGGAGTGTTTCAATGTACCATCTATTCCCATCAACACTCCTATTTGGAAAGGAGTCATATTTGAAAAGCAAATTGAGAAGATACCCCCCCCATAAAAAAGATGCATATGAGAAAGCTTCCACCTACTCTCCCAGGGTTCATTGTAGGTGTCTGAACATTTACTATTTCCTTCCATTAACACTAACACCTTTTCTTACATGAATTAGCTAACATTTAAAATGAAGAATAAATAACAGCCCTTCTTCCCTGGACAAAGCCAGATTATGTCTGACCCTGTAGCCCCAGGAGAATCTAGCAAGGAACCCTGCTCTCAGGGGGCGCTTCCAGAAAATGCTGAATGAATGGCATAGCTCTCCCCCCCCCCCCTTTTTTGGTTTTCTTTGCTCAGAAGTAACCTAACATTGAATCTGCCACCAGCCAGCCTGAAACAGCATATCCTGCCATAATATCACCATGAGACCTGGTTACCATTGGCAGGTCAAGAAAGGAAATGAGAAGAGAGAGTCCAATAAAAAATGCCTGGCAGAACTGGCAGTGGCAGAGCAGTTCTTTAGAAAAGATTGAGAATGTGACCATGTCTATGCCAACACAGACAAAGTAGGCTCCCCGCGAGATCGTGCCCGAAATCATTGAAGAGTCTTACAGGTCTATGGAAGAAATGACGGCCACCTGCCCTCCTGTAGCTTTGCACTTGGTATGAGCACCCATCAGGGGCACCAAGAGAGGGGCACTGAACTATTCAGTGTGGAATGAAGACTTTCAAACCCCTAAGCGTACAAAACCTGGATTATCTGAACACTCAGTGCAGACATGGGTTTATGTACAAATGTGTTTTGCGGTTAGACTTAGGTGTATTTCAAAATTTACTGTACAAGTAGGAAGACGAGAGCAACCACAGCTGTGATGGACTTAAATTACTGAAGTATAAACTGTAGCTGTCACTTCCTTCACAAATTTGGCTTTTCATGAAAGAGAAAAATCAAGGGAGCCTTGCTGCCAACATCCTTGCTCGCCAGCTTCGGCAATAAAAAAGATGGGTCTTTTATTTAGGTTTTAAATTCATGGAAATGTGGTCGCAAGACATTTTTAAAGCATGAGATACAGCCCTGGTGTTTAAAAACTTGCTGTTTTAAGAGGAAGACCGTAGTCCTAGGCTCTAAGTACCAACCACAAGCTTCAGGCAGTCTCCCCAGTTAAGAGAGGACTTGCAATGACTGGGCAGAGATGTGCTTCACGACGCTGCGTTTAGAAGAAAATTAATTCTGCCAGGATGAAAACCAAACAAAAACGGGTGTCCCACACGCGATTCCATACAAACGGTCAACAGTCAGCAGGGAGAAAACCAGGGAAGAGCGCCAGCGTTTGCTTCCTGCAGCGTCCCCTCCAGGGTCTCACCCCGGGGTGCCCAAGTCGCACGCAGGCCACTCGGCGGCGCCTCCGCGGGGGGCCGGCTGTTTGGGAACCGCTGCGGACAGCACTGCGCTTTAAGATGAAACCTGTTTCGCAGCCCTCACTGCCAGGCACCGTTTCTGCTTGTCCTTCCCGCCTGACAGGCAAGATCCACGATACAGCCTCCATTCTTGCCATACAACCGAACTCAAAGCAACACATGACAAATCCACGCCGAGGGCGCGAGCACTCGGGCGCACGCACACCGTGGCCCCCCGGGGCGCACTCGGTGAGCTCCAAGAGTTGGCTGCGTGCACGCGGGACGAGCCAGAGAGGGATGCGGGGCTCTTCCCTGACTCGCACCATTCGGGGCTGTGCATGGAACCTGTTCCCTTTTCCAAACGGGGGGCAGGGGGCTGTTTAAAATGCGCACTGGGATAACTGGCCACCATGCAGGCGCCAGCACGCCGGGTACCGCGGGCAGCGCGGGACGCAGGCTCCCCGCAGAGCTCCGGGAGGCTGCTGCTCGGGCTGCAGTCCTGTCTCCCCGCAGCCCTAACGCCGGCGCGCCCCCTCCCTCATTTCACCTACCCAAGAGCTCTCCAACCCCATATTGGGAGGGCCTGCTGTGGATCTTGCGGAGGTACAAAATGGTGGATGTGCGCTCATTTTTCCTGCTCTCCCCCGTAACTTATCGCATCCATCGGCGCCCGGCTCCCCTGCCAAGCACCCCAGGAACGGCGCGCGGGGGGAGGGGGGGCGCCCCGCGGCCCAGGCCCGGGGACAGCGGCGCGGTCACCCACCTGATGTCATGTAGCCCCGCGAAGCCTGGGGCGCGAAGGCCGCGGGGAAGCGCTTGTGCAGGCGGTAGTCCTTCTCGCTGCGGGACCTCATGCGGTCCGAGGCCCGGTCCGAGAAATCCGAGCTGGGCCAGGCTCGCCGCAAGGTCGTGCTCCGCGTCTTCTTCATGGTGGGGAGGGCGACCTGCCGCCCCGATCCTGGGGCCTCAGTGCCGGGGCGCAGCGTGCGGCTTCATCCGTCTACGGCGGGCACGACCCGGGCGCACTCGGCGCGCATTTTCCCAGCCCCTCCTCGTCGGCGTCTACACAGCCAGCGCGGGTCTGGCCCTCCCCACGCCCCCACACCCCCCCACGGCGAAGGCTCCGATTTTACACACGTCCCACAATGCATTACACTTCATTTGCAATCCGCCCGGCTTATAGCTTCCAGATTCCTGGGGGGGAAAGGCACGTTAGGAGGCTCCCCGGCCAGGAGGAGGCGGGCAGGGGGCGGAGGGGTGGGGGCGCCGAGACTTGCAGCGTGAAAGCAATGGGAGCGCAGACAATGGCCCGATTCAGCGCAGGAGTGCTTAGCCAACTGTGAGCCCCGGCACAAAAGACCCAAACAAACGAGGAAGCCGAGGCCTCCGGGGCTGCCCCGGGATCGGGCGCCCGGGAAGCCCGAGGGGCGTCTCAGCGCGAGGCGTGGGGATGACAGTGTCCGAGTCGTGTCCCCCTGGGCCTACCAGCCGCGCGGCCCGCAGTCCCGGGCGCGGGCGGGCTCGGCCTCCCCTGCAGTCCTTGGGAGGCGGTCTTCATTACCGAGGCTGGAACGGGGGGCGCGCGCGCATACGGGTCCGGGTCCCGGCAAGCTCTGCAGGCGGCGGCGGCGGCGGCGGCGGGTGGGCTGCGACGGGCCCGGGAAGAGCGGGAGTCGTCCTCGCGGCTGCAGCGGCTCGTCGTCAGTCTCGCTCCTTCCCAGGCTCGGGGCGGCGTGCGTGCCTGCGCGCGTGTGTGTGCGCGCGCGCGCGCGCGTGTGCCCCGACACGCATGTGCCCCCTACACAGGCATGCTCCTACTTACTGGCCGAGGCGGCGACGGGAGCCATGGCCGCCGAGGATGCGGAGCCTGACGATCGACACCCGCACGGTGGCACCGCCGCCCGCTTCCCAGCGCGGAAGGGCTATCCGAGGGCAGGAAGCCGGGCAGCCGCCCAGTCTCACGCTAATCACCCAGCTGCCTTAAGCGAGAGCACGGATCCCGGATCCAGGCAGGCTTCTTATTTTCATGAGAAACACCCTGCGGCGGCAGCACATTGGGACCTTGGCTGGCGCCCCAGCCTGGAGTTGGCGCTTGGATAGTCACATATTTTCAGGATGGTCCCTCCCCCTGGCAGAAAGGAAGAGAAAGCCCGGTGGGAACAGAGCGCGGCGGTGCCCTGCTCTGCCCACCTGCTCCAACCCTGAAGTCAGATACAGCGGGGGAGGGGGCGCCACCGCGAGCTCCTCCGACGGCTGCAAACGCCGGGGCACCCGGTCTGTGCGCCCGGACCCCGCAGTGGAGCTGGCCTGGCTCTTCCTCGCTCCTGGAGCCCCGGGTGGCAGTCGCCGCCGGCCCGCTACCCCGCGTTCAGGTCCACAGCCGCGACTCGCGGCGCGGCTCCGCACAGCTGTTGCTGGTCCAACAACCAATCGCCGAAGGACAACAATGCGCCGCGCGGGAGGGGGGTGCGCCGCGCTGGGGGGGGGGGGGGGCGCCGCGCGGGGCGGGGGGGGGTTGCCGCGCGGGCGGGGCGCCGCGCTGGGGGGAGCGCCGCGCGAGGGGGGGGGCGCCGCGCGGGGCGGGGGGGGTTGCCGCGCGGGCGGGGGCGTGCGCTGCGCCGCCAGGCCCAGGCTCGGCCGGGGCTGTGCCAGGGACCCGGAGGTCGCCGGAGCTGAAGGCGAGCGGCCACATGGCCGGGAACACCCCCCTCCCCGCTGCTGCGCGGCTTCCAGTTCTTCACCAACACGCATCTCCCCGCTTGGGTTTCCCAAAATGCTTTGGTGTTATAAACAACAAAAATAAGCCTGGCTTGTCTTTCTCGACATCGTCTTTTATTTTACATGTTTGAGCGGTTTTCGCATTTGTGACGATGCAACGTTCAAAATCATTTCCTTCACGCTGTTGTTTCATAATCACAGGTGCCAAGGTGCAGAGGCAGGGATGGATATGAAATGTATGTGGCTATGATGTTAGGCGGATACCACAAAAAAAAAAAAAAAAAATTAATTTTAAAAAGCCAGTGGGTTCTAAGTTAAGATTCAGTTCCAGCACCATTCGGTGCTGTTCCAAGGTGTGAGTTCTTTGGGGGACAGGAAGGTTTTTGGAGAGCCTGGAGCGCGGGCGGGGTGTAAGCCCCAAGCCTCATGGGATCCAGAACTAGGGCTCCCCCATTCAATACTTCCAGCTGCCCTCTGTAACCTGGGGCTAGTGTAACTAATCTCTCTCTTGGGATACCCGGGGTATAAAAACAAACAAATAGAAATCACTACGTATCATATGGAACTTATATTGACACTAATCAAAATGTATGACTAACTGTAAACCAATTAACGTGTTCAGTGACATTTTTTTTAAAGTTAGGAAAAGAAGGATAGTCCCTCCCCCAAAAGACACATTTTGCTAAAATGTCTTAATGTAAGAGGACTACTAAGAACAGAAAGACCACAGCTGTAGGAGTTGTAGAAGACTAAATGTGTAAAGAAACAAAGGAAATAAAAGAAATAAGTGTATTGCCTGGCCGGCATGGCTCAGCGGTTGAGCATAACCAATGATCCAGGAGATGGCAGTTCTGTTCCCCATCAGGACATACGGTCGGGTTGGGGGCTGTATCCCCCACTGGGGGAGTGCAGGAGGCAGCTGATCAATGACTCTCATCATTGATGTTTCTCTCTATCCCTCTCCCTTCCTCTCTCTGAAATCAATAAAAGCATATTACAAATAATAAGTGTATTAATGAATAAGGAAGATATTGACATTTAGGTATCTCAATTCAATTCAAAAAATAATTAGTACCTCCCATGAGCCAAAAGTGGTTATATGAACGGTTACAGTAGTAATGACTGAAGGCTAATGGTGATTGCTGTGGCAACTGTGATATTTATTCATTCAGCACATAATTATTGACTGGTTAGTATATGCCAGCACTGGAATGGGTGCTGGGCAAGCAGAACACCACATAGCCCCACACAGATTATGATCTAAGTAGTAAGCAAATAAATACACAAATTGAGTGCATTCTACAAAGAAGAATAGCCTCTCTGGGAAAGTGACAGTTAATCTGAGACCTACAAGATGCAGTGTCATCCCAGCAAAGAGCAGGGAAAATGATGTTTCAGAAAGTGGGCACACTATATACAAAGGCCCTGACGTAGGAAAGAGTCTTGGCTTCTGCTGGAAGAAGTGAAAGAAGGCCAGTGTGACTGGAATTGGAAGACAAGAGAAAGGAGTGTGATGAGGTCATGGAGAAAGGCGAGAGCCAGATCATGCAAGGACTTGCAGGCCATGTTAAGGGTTTGGGATTCTATTCCAAGTGCAGTGTGAGCCACTGAAGGATTTTAAGCAGAAGAAAAAAAAAAAGGCAATGTTTTAGGATTTCTGTATACAAGGGGCTTGAGGACAGAATCTGTTTGATCGAAGAGATCAGCCCAGGATTTTCTGGAAAGTAAGTTTGAATTGTACTTGACTTAAAATAGAAAATATTCATTGTTCATATTAAAGAATGGGAAAGGGTGGCGTGATAGATATTTTGGAAGGATAGCTATACCTCCTCCACTCAAGCACCTCTGACTGCAGGCCTTGAAGGGAAGTGATATCCAGTGTCCATATTTTCAACAGATGCCCTTGGAGCCAAAGCCAAAAAGCCAGACACAGAAGATTCAGGCAATAAACAGGTTGGGGTGGCTGAATCAGATCAGGGAGTAAAGTCGGAGAGGAAAGGGCACTTAAGCAATTTAGCCATCCAAATCATGTGACAACATCAAAAGAGATTGCGAAGGTAAGGCTTGAATCCAGCAAACAGCATGTTGTGAGACCAATCCTTTCTGAAGAAAGTGGATGTGGAATTCCAATTATAGCCACTGTTAAAATCTGACTCCGTGTCCATCTGTCCTGCGGAAAGATTCGCTGGTCATATGCAAGCCTTATGTCCATAGTCCTAGTTTCAAATCTGAGGACCTACTAGAGACCATCTGAACTGTCCATCAGGTAAGATCAGGTGCATAATCCCAATATCCAATAATAGAGAAGTTTAAAATTATATAGAGAAATGACAAAGCAAATCCATTTTGTAGTATTAGTAATTTTTAAAAATCAGACAAGAATAATTTGTACATTTGGTAATTCCATAACAGCTAGATTAGAAACACTAATTAGACACATTTGCTTTGTGATTCTAATTCAAATGTATAATTGATTTTAGACTTGCAGTTTTGAGTTGAAAAAAGTATGAGAATTTTGACTTTGAAATTCTCCTCATTTAAAACTTCAGGTTATCAGATTTGCAAGAATTGAATGAATTGAGGAGCTACAAGAATGCAAACCCCATGAGGGCAGGGGATGTTTTCTGTTTTCCGCATTGTCATTCATTGTTCTCTTGTTCACAGTTGTATCTCCAGTGGCCAGCAATGTCGGCATGCATTTGATGAGTAATGACGCCTGACTAAGTACTCTGGGAGATCTGATTCAACACCTTCCCAATCACACATACTAAGTGCTTTTTAAAAATTAAATATACTAAATTTATAAATGCAATGTAAGTTTCTAAGTGAGGCTGTTGACTCAAGAGACTCTAGTCTTCAGCTTGAGTTGATCAAATGGTTTTCAAAGCTTCCCTGAGAGCTACAGTTTTTATTTTATTATTTAAAAATTACTAAATTTAGCCCTACTGGCGTGGCTCAATGGTTGAGAGTCAACCTATGAACCGGGAGATCGTGGTTCTATTCCCAGTCAGGGCACATGCCCGGGTTTCAGGCTCTATCCCCAGAAGGAGACAAGCAGGAGGCAGCCGATCAATGACACTCATCATTGATGTTTCTATCTCTCTCTCTGTCCCTCTCCTTTCCTCTCTCTGAAATCATTAAAAACATATTTTAAAAAAAATTTTTTTTAATAAAAAATTTACAAATAGAACAAATTGAATTCAAGACTTCAGGAAAAAGTGATTTTCAATTTTTATCTCTAGTAAAGGAAATTCTGATTTTTTGAATTTGCACCCTAGTATACTGAACCTTAATTAATGACCTGAATATCTGTAAGTGATATTTGCTGTGCACAGAAAGCCCACCTCGGGCACTGAGAAGCCCACACTGACTCTGTAGACTGAAGGATGTAATAGATGAGAGAAACAGAACTACTGAAGTGAGAAGACAGAAGATTGATGTGAGTGAAAATATAAATGTAAGAGGTAATAGGCCTGAGCCTTGACCTTGTAGCCTTGAGAAGATTAATTTCAATCCAGGACCTCCTAGGCACACAATACTCTGGGGTACACAGACACCCACTGATATGACACTAGCAACCCCAGTAGTATATCAGACTCATCAAATTCAGGCATTCCATTTAAACTGTGACCAAAGTTGCCCCCAGCCTCCTTTTTCTGCCAAAGTACAACTTTGGTACAGTAAAAGACCTAAATACGCAGAAAAGAAATAGGTGTCCATGGATGGTTGGATGGATATACGCACCACACTTCGTGATTAAAATATTTGTTACATAAAAATCGGAATTCTAAGTCTGACAGTAATTTATCTTCCTGCTTCTTCCTGAAACAGGATTTGCAAAATATATTAATAGTGTAATTTGACAAATGTGTTGCTAAGTTAGAAAAAATACACATCTACACACCTTGAAGTTGGGAGTTGTGTGGCCCAGGTTACGGAGCTGGAAGACAGCAAGTCTTCAGAGGGTGAGGGCTTTCAGAGGCTTGTGAGGTGGAAAATTGGGGGAGGGTCTTATGTGACACGTGCCTACACCCTTATATTCAGATATGTATATACACGAGCACATCAAGTGGCCTGAGGTATTTTGGCCTCCTACAGCAGCTAACTGGGGCAGGTAGCTGACCAAAGCTTTGTCCCCTGGGCACTTTGGAAGACAGGTTTTGTCTTCCTTACCTTAGACTCCAAACTGTCAGATACAATTTTGTCAGAAAGTTCTAGCACTTGGGGTCTGTCTTAGAAGATGCTCTGTCCTTGTGCAGACCCTGCTCTGTGTTTGCCTCGGCAGTGGTCACATGGTAGTATTTGGATCTGCAGCTCCCTATAAGGCTATCTTAACAAAGGTGACTTGAAAAGAGGGTTCCATTGTGAAGTTTAGGAAACGTGTTAACATTAAAACAGGCCTGCTGGACCTCTTAGGGCCATTAGTGTGCTAATGCACCTGGTAAATGTGCCAAAAAGTGCTAAGGAAGCTCTAATCATAGGACACTAACTACAGCACATTTTGGGAAACAGATCTGGACAGATAGCATTTGAAACACCCTGGGAAGTGATCGATCCAAAGGGTAAGTCACGTTTAAGAGAATCCCTAAAAATGCTGAGAATGCATATATAGGGTTCTTTCCATCCGTACAAAATCTGAGTTGAATTTCTCTTATGTAGGTTGTCACCTATAACCCACTCCTGACAGGGCCAGAATGAGTGATGGTCGTCAACAAATTCTACTCCCAAAGAAAGCAATGTTTGGGGATGGAAGGACTCACCATGGCGAGGGGCCTGGGTCTTTTGGAGGGCTGTCGATGGAGTAAGTTGTCACAAACCCAGGCTATTTCCAGGCCAGACTAATCGCAGTCAGAGCAGCAGAAGGCAGAGAAGTGTAATGATGCCAAGGAGGCTGCCACTTCATATCTTTGTTGGGAGCCTGGGAAAAGTTAGTCTTTGAGTTCCTTTTTGTCAATTGTGATGGTAATAATTCCTCTCTTAAAGAGTTGCAGTGAAGATCTAATATAAATATATCAGTGTCCCAGCTCACAGCTGGCAGTAGAAGGCATCAATAAAAAAAATAGCCAATCTTATTGTTACTATTGATCACTACGGAGGGAAACTATTTCAAACACTTGAATCCTTTCTAGATCCTTTTGTTCTATAAACTCTGCTTTGTATCAAAAAACAAAACAAGCTGAATTCCGCTGGGGGCCAAGGATGCTGCCAGCTGGTAACACTGACATGTAGGTGGTGTTGAATCAGATAGTTGAGTACACAGCATCCTTAAACTGGTTTAGAAAACAGAAAGACAGCAACACCCAGCCCAGCTAGAGCGTACTCAGGACCTGTGACACTCGGTGGTGCCCAGCACACCTTGATCCAAGTAGTTACTGTGAGCAAGAACAGAACCCAGAGAAGGTGGAAACAACCCAAGTGTCCATCAACAAATGGATACACAAAATGTGGTATATACATACTGTGAGATAGTAATCGGCCTTAAAAAGGAAGGAAATTCTGACACATGCTATGACTTGGTTGAGCCTTGAAGACATTAAGCCAAGTGATCTAAGCCAGACACACAAAAAGACAGAAACTGAGTAATTCCACTTAAATGAGGTACCAAGAGTAGTCAAGTTCAGAGACAGAAGTAGAATCAAGGTTGTCGGGGCCTAGGGGGAGGGGGAAGAGGAGCTGGTGTTTAATGCAATGTACAGAGTTTCGGTTTGGGAAGATGAAGTTCTGGAGATGGATGGTGGTGATGGTGGCACAGCAATGTGAATGTACTTAATGCCACTGAACCGTACACTCAAAAACAATTAAAATGGAAAATGTTTTATATATATATATATGGTCAAAATTTAGAAAATATAAAGAACAGGGTGCAAGAAACAAAGCCACAGTTGAGAGGCGGCCTTGTGAGTCCAGCGTGTGGAGGACCAGCTCTTACGGACTGGTCTTTCTCCCTGCTCACACTGGGTGCACACACCCTCCCCTTTATTATCTCTGAAAACAAACAATCCGTTAGGCCCTGGCTGGGTAGCTCAGTTGGTTAGAGTATCATCCTGATAAGCCAAGGTTGTGGGTTCGATCCCTGATCAGGACACATACAAGAAGCAACCAATGACACAGAAATAAGTGGAACTACAAATCAATGTTTCTCTCTCCCTCTCTCCCTTCCTCTAATATATATAGTTAAAGCCGGTCGTTTACAAAGCCAGGAGTGACCAGGCACGCTCTCACAGAGAGTAATAAGCTTCCTCTAAAAGGATCTGATATTTTTCTGAAACCCAAATAGATGAATGATAGGTTTTCTCATATGAAATCCATTACGGTTCAGATGAAACAATAGGTGACTTGAGTCACTGTACTTCACAAGTTGAGGGAGAACAGGTAGGAACGTAGTGGCCTGATTTACATGAGTGACAGTGTTAACAATTCACTGAGTAATTTTTCCAGTTTTCTGTGTCCATCTCGGGCTTAGCCTGGGGACACAACAGTGAGTGACCTCTGCCTGTAGCGCCGAGCTCGGCTCGGTAGAGGAGTTCCCTACTGGACCACCCAAGACCTCAGCCCCAGCTTCACACAGCGTGTCTGTGGACTTCTTTGTTCGGCTCAGAACTGACCAACCACAGAAGCCTCACTGCAATCCCAGGGCTGGTGGCCCCGCGGGTCGCAGGGAGGGCACCAACCTTGTTGTATTCAGAAGAGGTAAGCAAAACTGTAACTTCCATCACTTTATAAAGAGAAATGCACTCCTGATCTTTATGTTGAACGACTCCTTCAAGCATTTTCCTACCAGATACCCAGTGGACTTCGTAACCCTCATCACATGACAAAACTGTGACGATCGCGTGAGCTGGAAACCCACTTGCTGAGCTCAGGTAAAGTGCAACAGGCAGTCAGTCATACCCTAAGTAACACATGGCACGGGCCACCCAGAAATGGGCTCCACCTGCAGACTCACAGACATCCCGGGTGACTCGGGCCCTGACTCACCCACACAGTGATCCATCTGTGAGCTCCCACATTTTCTCCTGACGGCCCCATGAGTCACCTTGGGCTCTCACTGCAATGGGCGCAGCATGCTGAACTGTGCCCCCCTCTCAGCAATGTCACTTGCCACCTCCAGGTCCGGCTGGAAGCTGCCCAGTTTGCCCAGGATGCCTGTCATCTCCCCGGCCTCCTGGAAAGCCCTCATTCACCCTTCAAGATTCAAATGGCAGCCGGATCTCTGAGGAACTTCCCCCCTTCTCCCCCGCTCTTCGTGCCGCAGCCTCCTGGGGGTCAGAAGCCCTGCTCGGCCTGTGCAGGGACCGGTGCCCCCGACCACAGCGCTCGCCGCTGCTTCCCCGGCCCTGTGCTCCTTCAAACCAAATGTTCGCTGAGCACTTGCTACGTGCCAACAATGGCTACGAGTTCTGGGTTACGAACGTTTAAACACAAAACAAAATAACAGCAATAAGAACAAAACCTTCTGTCATTAAGGCGTCTACATGCCAATGAATACAAAGAGATAAAAACAAGTAAATTAGGAAATTATACAGAAGAGGAAATAGCCATAAGTATAATGGAAGAAAAGAACACAGGGGAGGGAGGCTGAGACTGGAGGTTCTTGACTTAAAATGGGGTGGCCAGGTAATACTCCATCGTATATATGTTCCAGATTTCTTTATCCAGTCATCTGTTGATGGCACTTAGGTTGCTTCCATATCTTGGCTATTGTAAATAATGCCGCAGTGAAGGAAGGAATGCATAGATCTTCTCCAATTACTGTTTCGGATTTCTTAGGACCCAGACATGAAATTGCTGGGTCCCAAGATAGTTCTATTTTTAACTTTTTTAGGAATTTCCTTACTGTTTTCCGTAGTGGCTGCACCAGTTTGCCAAGTGGGTACCAGACTTATCAGGGGGATCACTTATTAAATTATATAAATGTCTAACCACTACACTGTACACCTGAAACTAATATTCAAAAAATATATTGAATGTCAACTCTAATTGAAAAAATAATAATAATAATTAATTAATGGGGTGGCCAGGAAAGACTTCACTTTATTAATCATTTGAGGCCCTGTGCCTTTCCAGAAGGAGGCCCTCAGCACCTGTGCGTGCATGTGCCAGTGTCAGGCCCCCTTCAGTGCTGCGTTGCTAGCCAAAGCGAAACAAATGACCCCGGATTTATACAGTGGATTTGGGACTGTAAAGGAACTAATATTATACCTACTTCCCTTTCCCTCAGATCCATTTGCAGTTAAGGAATAATAAATAATGCCTTACTTTTGCCTAGGACTTTACAGTTTATTGAGTCTTAGAAGGTCTGAGGTCAGCAAGGCCTCATTAAAGATGAGAAAAGTCAAGGCTCAGGGACTATAAGGGATTTGGGCAAAGCCATGGTCCGGGATGTTTTTCGGCCTCACCCCGCTGCATCTGTAATGACTGGTGTCAGCAATGTAGGAGTGCTTGTTCACTGCTTTTGTGTAGAATGAGTAAAGTTTATCTAAATCTTTATAGTGCTAGAATGGCCCCAAATTTCTCAGTTATCTTATGAAGTATTTTATGAATATAAGTGCACGTAAAATAGAAGACAAGTTTCTCCAGATGACTCGACGACTCCCTCGGTGGGTTTCTACAGATGACGCCTGAGACTTAGAGTTACATCCACACACACCCTTCAGACTAATCAGACTTGAAGGTTTTCTTCTCTCGGTTCTGTCTGCAGGTCACGACAGACCTGCTTCCCAGGCGGTGAAAACCACACTGACACAGATGGATTTGCTAGGGTGGGTCTTTTTCTAACACGTGGCTTCCTGTAATTTAAGGAAATGCTATACTGGAACAATTAAAATCATATATCAAAAATGAAGCAAAGCTCCTTTCCTTTTCATCAAATTGTAATTTAAATTCCAGACTCTATTTAAGAACTACTTGAAGTCCCAGTGAATAATAGGACTTGTATGTGACATCATTTAACAATTACTAACATTTTTAACTTTAATGTAGAAGGTAAAATACACACATGTAATTATTTAATAATTTTTGCTAAGTCCATCTGAAAGATTTTTTTTAAACTTTCTTTCAATATTTCGGAGTCATCAGGCTAATAGATAATGATCTTTAATCTTCTACTGTTGTTCATTTGGTGTATTAAGATGCTGTGGAACTTCTATTGCAAGCACAGGTAGATTAGCTCTAACCTAACCGTCATTCCAGTAGCTTTTGTTAGGGTCATTCATTATCCAACTAGGACACGTTGTAAAGTTCAAAAGGATGCTGTTGATCACACTAGCACAAAACGCTTAAAGCGCTACCCTTCTGGCAAAGGGGGACATACGGTTATCCTACTTTTAGTGATAGGAAGCTAGTCAAAAAACGTAAGTTTTGCTTTATAAGAGGAACAAATAAATCTAAGTGGGGAGACAAGAAAAATTACCAGGAAGATATTTTTGTTGTTGTTGTTAATCCTTACTCGAGGATATTTTTCCATTAATTTTTAGAGAGTGGAAGGGAGGGAGGAAAGGGAGAGAGAGAGAGAAACATCGATGTGAGAGAGGCACATCGATCGGCAGCCTCCCGCACGCACCCCAACCAGGGCCGGGGATCGAGCCTGCAACCCAGGTACGTGCCCTCGGCCAGAATCAAACCCACGACCCTTTGATCCGCAGGCCGACACTCTAACCACTGAGCCACACCGGCCAGGGCAGATATTTTTAAATGCAAAGTAGTACTATTTGGGGGGGTTCTCTATCTGTTCTTCCCTTTCCCCTGGCTGTAAGGGTAAAGATTCAAAGATCTGTGGCAAAAGTTTTACTGGGGGCAAGGCACTGAACTGATGCTGTTACGACCCAGCCCCATGAACATGGTTCAGGTAACTGCATATGAAGGCAAGGCCTTCTTGTAACAAGCACACGGATGCAGCAGACTTTGCAGCACCCGGACTTTCTTCCCCTCGCTTTCCCAGCTCCCGCAGGGGCGAGGGAATATGCTCTTAGGGAGCCAGCAGTGACTCCTTCCAGTCTACTGAGGACGCTGGCAGCAGAGAAAGGGACAAGTGCCAGTCCCCACATTACACACGCACACGCTTCCGAGCACAGGCTGGGCTGGATCTAACGAGCCTCAGGATTCAACGGGTTTCCTGCGACCACCTCTGTGCCGGCCAGGAAAACGCTCCCTACCTATCTTCTCAGAGGCAAGGAGGGAAAATATCCTAGAAATGGGAAAAGGCCGAACCCAATAAGAAGCTACAAGAAAGAGACAGAGGCATTAACAAGAAGAGAAAGTTGAACCCAGAGATAAGGTCGGGGACACAGTTCGAGAAACAGTTTCCTTCCAGAATCTCAGAGATAGGCTTCCCAAGGACATCGTAGCTTGCTTCCAGCTCCGGACACTGTGTTTCAACATCTGCGAGTCCTTGGAGAGGAGCCTTCCCAGACCTTCCCGGAGTCACCATATATAGGGTGTCCCCCAAAAATGTACACACACTTTAACAACTGATAACTCACTCAGTTTTCACTCCTTTTTGGGCTTAACTGGTTTAAAATAATGGATGAAGCCAGACTAAGCTTTGAACAAGGAAAATTTATCCTAAAGTGCCACTAGACCTTTTTTTATGGGGGATGCAGAAAAGATAAAGTTTACGGTACAAAACTGGTAACGGCTGACTAATTGAGGGCGCACAGACACCGAACGAAATGATTCTTGATGTTTACGATTCCACTGCTTCACGTTATCAGCAGGGCCTGAACCAGAACAGTCAACAGTTTGAAAACAGGCATTGACAAAAAAAATTATTCATTTCTGTCGGTTTTTTTAAATGTTGAAAATGAACTGTATGTTGATAAGCAATGACTTTATAATCATTCAAAGTGTGTCTACATTTTTGGGGACACCCTGTATATTTAAACCTAAATTATTTAAGTTTTAGGCACAAGGAAATCCATCCATGTTCATTACCAACAAAAAAAACTATTCATGGAACAGGTAACACTGCCAGTATGATATTTTAAATGGAGATCCAGTAACGATTGCAAAATAACCCACTAGGATGAGAGGCTGCCTACATCCTGAGTGTGTAGTAAGTATAAGAATATCCATTTGCTTCCACATGTCATTACAGACTATTACCTTCATCACCACAGCCTCAGCAGCTTTCAAGAGAAAGTAATTTTATGCACACATCAGAATTCAAGAACTGCTGCCCATGAAGTCAGGGCACAGGGTCCCAACCGTTCCTGCTTGGACAGGAGAAGGGAGGGGAGAGGCCTTGAGCCATGAGGGAGGGACACCCTTCTCTCCAGGACCCCTGCAGAATTTTGCCAAGGCAAGGGTTTCCTTGCAAGGATTTTACTCAGGCAGGAGAGTTCAGGAGTTACAAGTGGACACTGTGAAATGCATCTGTCAGCATTTGTGTCCCAGATCTCCACCTCCCAGCTGGGCAACCATGACCGTGTCCTAGAAACACGCTTTTCCTCGGGTCTTCCTCTGTCACATGGGAAAACACCAACCTGATGGGGCTGTTCTGAGGATTCAGTGAGGTACATGTGAACAGCTGAGCATAGTTCCTGGAATTAATCAGTGCTCAGTAAATGTTAATTATTTTCATGAACACCCTGTGCCTGCTCCAGGGCTACACACACAGACAACTTCTTACTGGCAGTCTTCTGACTGCCAAGCCAGGTGGCTAAGCCTGGAAAGCTCGAAAAGTTCTTCATCATGTCATGTTAAACAGTTTAAACCCTTTCTTCCTCTCTTAATTCCATCTCTTCCTCTCTATTCTTTCAGTGGTTACCCTAATATTTTAACATTCCTAATTTTTTTTAATATCTAAAATTAATCACTGTTTCCATAGTCTTCCCAACAACACAAAGACCTTAGAGGGACTCAACTCCGTACTGGCTCCCAAGTCACTGTCCCTCCTCCCGCTTCCTTTCCTCGTCTCGCCTGCCTTCCTGCCTCCTGCCTCCCTTCCTTCTCCTTCCTTCCTTCCGTTCCTGCTGTGAAGAGTCCAAGTTTGCTGCAATTTCCCCCACTTACCAGTGTCCTTGCTCAGCAGGCCAGTCCTTGGGGTCCGAGTTGTGAGCTTAATGGGAATGAAAGGTGGGTGGAGCTGCATTTGTGTTTTATGAGATTGAAAAGCTAAGAAATACTCTGAGATATTTCATCTGGAAGTGTGTGTGTGTGTGTGTGTGTGTGTGTGTGGTGTTGATCTGGGGGTTTTCAGGGTATCTAGTCTGCTATATTGCTGGAAATGGAAGCAAACCGTTCACTTTTTCTTTTTTCTTTTTTTTTTTTTTTGGTCTCTAAACAGGAAGAATCCCTTAACAATCAATTGTAAAACTGAATTTTTTCACCCCCCTCCCCCCAAAAAAAAGAAAGAAAAGAATAAGAAATAACATGAAAAGAAACACACACACACACTCGTGGAAGCCAAGCTCCCAGCCGTCGTGTTTTCAGCCAGCCCTGCGCGCTGTGGTGGAGAGCCAATCTTCCCCCCCCTCGTGCATTAAGGCTACAGGGCCACTGTGAGACCTCCGGAAAGGACAGTCTCTCTCAGGCACAGCAGGACACGTGAGATGGGCGGGGTGATGGAAGGAAGGCACGCCAAGCCAGTCATCAGAGCTCTCAAACTTCTGCTACCAATTTCCTTTGCCACCTGGAGCAAGTGCCACTAACTTCTCTGAGCCTGTGTGCCTCCACCACGGCCCTCAGTGAGGCTCTGGGATCAGCAGGGCTCTGGAGCAGAGCAATGAACGTGGGCGCAGAACACCGGAGGCGACTGCGGGAACGAGCTCCGTGCCAGCCTCTAAGGGCCCTCGGATCCAGCACCTCTGTGAGTGGCAGCGTCTTCATCTAGCAAAGGTGGGGGCGCGTCGACGCCACCCAGCAGCCGTCAGAAACCCCGCCGTGGCCTGCTGGCCTTCACGCCCTCTAGAGCCCCTGCTTCTGCCCCCTGCGCCTTAGTCCCTCCAGAACCCTCCGTGTCCAATCCGTCCTCTGGGCCCCAATCTTTGGGGACAGGAAGTCCATCCCTCCGGCCAGGGTCTCAGAGGACAGGCCGGGGAGGCCCGGGTCCCTGGAACTCACAGAGGCCTTTTCCAGGTCAACACTATTGTAAAGGGGCGACGGTTCCCCTCTGTCGGGAACCTGGTGGTTTGGGGCCTTGCGGGTTGGCCAACGGTAATAAATGCACTTTCCAGAAATGCGCAGGTTTAAAGGAGGGCTTCCCACAATCCCCTCGGCAGAGTTACCCTCCCGCAGGTTTAAGGGGCAGGCATGGGCAAATGGACACCAGTGAGGGGTACACAGGCCCTCCTCACCATCGGGCGACGTCCGCACGGCTGAGCTTCCAGGAGCCGAGGCGTTTGCTCTCCCTTCCCCAGCAAAGCGAGCGGGAGGCGGCAGCTCCCGCAGACGAGAAGCCTCCCTGTCCCCTCCCGCGAGACCGGAATCCCCGCGACTCACACTCGGCCCCGCGGCCGCCGACGGAGGCATGAGCACAGGCGGCCGCCTCGGGAGGGCCCATGCCCGCCCTCTTCGCAGAACAGCTGTTCCGACCGTCTGACTTAGCAGACACGTCATTCCTCCCTCTTTTCTTTACTTTGAAACACTGGTGCTTCTTAGACCAGCCGAGACCAATGGCAGAAAGAAAAGATAAAACAAACCAACGTACAACAGCTACAACAACCAACATACAGCTACAAAAACTAACACACAACGACTATAATAACCAATATACAACTACAACCAACATACACCTACAACAACCAACATACAACTATAACCAACACACAACTACAACCAACAATCCAACTACAACAACCAGCAACTACAACAACCAACATATAGCTACAAAAACTAACACACAACAACTATAATAACCAATATACAACTACAGCCAACATATACCTACAACAACCAACATACAACTATAACCAACACACAACTACAACCAACAACCCAACTACAACCACCAGCAACTACAACAACCAACATATAGCTACAAAAACTAACACACAACAACTATAATAACCAATATACAACTACAACCAAGATACACCTACAACAACCAACATACAACTATAACCAACACACAACTACAACCAACAATCCAACTACAACCACCAGCAACTACAACAACCAACATACAACTACAAAAATTAACCTATAACTACCACCAACATGCAACAGCAACTACAACAACAACAACTACTGTATGAAAGGTAAGGAAGGACTTTTTCCAAATCCGGACAGTTCCGTGGGGAGACGGCTAATGACTTGGATGGGGGAGTGAATGGGAGAAAAAATCTTAAGCAAACCACAAGATGTGCCTGTGGCCCCAGCGACTGCCTGACGCTGGTTCTGTGATGTCCCAGGAGTCAGTGTGATCTGGATGGAGCAAGTGTTAAGCTAGTGTCAGGTCCCAGGCATGTGAGGACTGGGACGCGGCACCCAGGCGGGGCTGGATACTTCTTTCCCGCCGGCTGGCTCACCCCGGGGCCTCCCCGACGCCTCTTTCGGGGAAACCCTGCTTCCCGCTTCCCGCTCCCACGGCCCACTCTCCCTAACCTCCCTCCAGGGAAGCAAACACCTCCAGTGACCGCGCCGGTCTGGTCCAGCCAGCTGGACAAAAGTCACAGCGTTCTCATTACAGCAGACAAGCAAGGAGGAAATTTCTGTTTTGTCCGTGTCCTGCCACATAAAATTCCCTGCCAATCTGATGTACTAATGAGATGTAATATTCACTGAAAACCCGCTCTTGGCTTCCATCACTAAAGAAATTGAAAATGAGAAGCTGAAGAATTATATGCATTATCAACCGCGCCCCCACAAAGGATCAGCCCGTCTCCCCTAAAATGCGTTTCCTGGAATATGACTTGTGGTGAACAGAATACGTCTCTAACCGTAAAGTATTTTATGTCCCGCGCTAATAAACTCAGCACTAGGGGCTCAGGGGATTCACATCTGCAGACACGAAGGAAAAACCAGTTCCAGGCCCGCCACCAAAAATAACCACAACTCTCTCCTTTTCTGCGGTGACACTGATACTTAAGGGGACACAAAATAAAGCAGTTGCGATGTCTTTGGAAAACATCGTACTAAATCTACTAGTTTAGGTAGAAAGGAGAAATAAAACACTCCAAAATCGAGTGAGTGTCTAGTAAATTCCTCAGTGGCTGTAAGTCCGGGCACGTTTCGTTGGTGATACTCAATCCTTCACATCTCTCTCTTCACTGACCTACAACACCCACCATTCTTAAAAGAGTTTGTTTCACCCTTGGGGTAAAAAAAGAAAAACATACTTGAAAATACAATGGTCACATAACATTTTTAGTAGATTTTTTTAAAGACTATAGGACATTTGACAAGATTATGGAATTACGCTCTAATTTACTTAGGTTAATAGTATCATACTTATGTTTTTAAAAAGCATGTTAATCTTGTGGAGAGGCATAGTGAAATATTTATGGGTGAAATATGATGCCTGGGTTTGCTTCAAAATAATCTGGGCTGGGAGGGCAAGTAGGGATGCTGATGAAACAAGATGAACCATACACTGATCATTGTAGAAGCTGGCTATTGGCTCTGTGTTTCTGTTCTCTCCCCTTTTGTACACATTAGAAATTGCGCATAATTTTTTAAAAAA